>NW_020229340.1:0-40000 GCF_003227725.1 Camponotus floridanus
AAAAGGAAGGAGATGGGTGAAGTCCGATACTGTGGGAAATGCAAAGGAGAAATTGGAAAGGGGGAAGGCCTTTTTTAAAACATTAAAGGTTCAAAATTTAAACAAAAAATTTTTTAATATAAATTTTAAGACCCAGATTGGTTTAAAGGAAAGGCGCCTTTTACCGGTTTTTTTTTTGGTTAATCCCGCGGGTCCCTTTTGCATATTAAACGTTAAAACTGGGGGAATGCTGTAAAAATTACGTAAATTAATAGTCGCTTTTTTTTTGTTTTTGCAATATATTTTTTTGGAATAATGGTTAAAACATAATAATGGAAGTTTTAAACATATTTTTATTGACTGTAAAAAGTAAAAAATTAATTAGTATTTTAAGAAATACAATAATTGTTATATTTTATTTTTCTCAAAGAAAACGCTTATTTTCGTGAATTTTTAGTATTTTTTAATTTTTAAATAATAATTTCAGATCATATATTCGTACCCGCTAGAAACGACCCATATTTCTTAATATCTACGGGAGTTCACAGGAGATCCCATTTTTGGCCAAATCCAGATGTATTTGATCGGACAGATTCTTACCTCCGAAAGGATAAAGAATCGTCATCCTTATTCTTATATACATTCAGTTGCAGGCCCGAGAAATTGCATAGGTGGAATTGATCGTGATTTTTCGTTTGTCTTCGTATCGATAATTTATCATAATTTTCGAAATTGTAGGTCAACGCTCGGTTTGCTTGATGATGAAAAGCTAGATAGCTCTTTGATAGCATAATTTTGCACTTGGAACCTGTTTGAGTATTTAAAAAATATTCGATTATTGCTTGATTTAGTAATACGTCCTGCTCAATCCGGTTCATCAATAAGAAATTCATGCCCGATCAAAATGCAAACAGCCGTTTAAAAAATAACGTGGATTTGCAAGGAGTGTAAACAAGAATGATACAAAGTGAGAAAAATCGAAGAAAATTGTTATGCATAAATTTACGTTTCAACATTATAAGGTGGGGGGAAAATATTATAAGGACAATAATTATGTAACATTAAAGTTTAATTATGAAAATATACACATAAATCTTATAAATCAGAACTTATATACCAAATTTAATGTATGTAAGGGAACCTCTATCATGTGGCCAATCACAATAAAAACGTTATTTATAAAAATATGTTTTGCAAAGCTAATAAAACAGTTATTTTTTTGGCGTCTTAATTTATAGAATTAAGAAAATTTAATCGAAATGCCAATCGACATTTCCCACGAGTTTTGCGCTGGATGAAAATGAATATCTTTTTCTCGAAATAATACACGCCATAATATATTAAGGTGTTTAAGAATTGATAGATTATCTATTTCGATAATTAGAAGTCGCCATAGTGGATCATGATTGCGTTTTAATTTTCATCTTCATTTGCTGTAAACAGGTTTCTTTCTTTGGATTAATGAATTGTTTTCTATTTTTTTTTTTTTGGTAATAGAATCTTTTTCTTCGAAATATTTTCAATCGACGAAATATATTCATCATATACTTGAATCGATTTACATACTGTGATTATAATTTTTATATCTGCAGTAGTTTAATTTTGTCAACCGAAAGTTTTAATTAAATTAAATTTTTTTTTGTTATAAACGAAATAATATTTTTATGTTTTTCTCTTTGTACCCATTTCAATTTTTAAAGTGATAAATGTTTTAATTATACATTTGAAAGATGTAGTGTATTTTGAAAGATCACATTATCGACAATTAAATTTAATTCCTTCATCTTTACGTCACCTTCAAATGACTTCGTCCAAGGTCAAATCAATTGCCACTGTCTGATGGCCCCCCTCCAAGCACAACTGTCTAAAACATTTCTCTCTAAAGGCATAGTTTATGAAATATTCGAACCGGTCCGGGACTTTTGGAACACTTGTATATGTTTGTAACGGTAACGGTTTTTGCGCACACTGAGAGAAAAGTGTTTGTATTTAACAAATATAATTGCATAGTTAAATAATATAGTTTGCAATTGTCATTTTTATAGTTTATTGGTTACTAGAATGTTTAGTAAAAATAACTTTATAACGAATGTTCAGCCCGCATCAAAGGTAAAAATTTTACTATAAATTATGATAATATGAAATATTAATTAGTAAAAATATCAAGTAACATATGGTAATTTAAATAACCATTTTCATAAATCTACACAATCACAATTATGATATATAACGCATATTCTTGACTTCGTTTCACTATTTATTATTTTTCAAATATGTTTACTATATAAAAGATAAACTATATAAACTATAAAAGGTAAAAAAAGTAATCATATATATAAACATTTCTTTTTCCGCCCCAACCGGTCCCCCCGACATTTATGCGAAGTGGTAACGAACAGCACGTTATCGAGTCTACTTTTAGCATCGCTGGACAATTTCAGGAACGTGACAGCGGGTGGCTTTTGTCGCGAAACTTAATTTAACTGTAATATAAAAAAGTAACAATCCTAGTGCGCTAATGTCAACATAAAGTTGCCGCGGAGATTATGATGAAAGAGAGCGGTGATTAGTACAATCTAAAGACAATGCGTGTTTCGCCGCGGGCCAAAGTGGTCGCGCCGCTTCTATACCCACCCGAAAGGAACGCGGAACGGGAATCAAATCGTACCCGCATTACGCGAAAGTGCTGAATCTCCGGGAATTGAGTTTCCAATGACTGTGAATCAAATTAGAAATTTGAACTTACAATGAATTTCCATAAATGTGTAAAACGACAATCGAAGATAAGAACATTGTCACGATACGTCTTTTCGAACCAAGAAACGGGAACAGGCAATGTCAACTTGCTGTACAATTGGAAAGAATGGATAACAGCGTGGAACATTTCGCCATGATCAAGATTTATCCCGACTAGTGAGCTCGCAACTGACAAAAAAGATTACAAGAAATATTATCTGCGATCGGTAATTTATGTTTTCATATTATTTGAATAATTATAATTTGTAATAATTATAATATGGATTGTTATAATCTTAATTAAAAATTTTTCTTTTAGCAGATGCCTTCCATTATTTTGGTTCGGACGACAAGTTGCAGTCGCATACGACTGCGGAAAGATGAACGACTGCGCTGTCCGGATTGCCGAGCGACAGGACAAGTGGTTATCGTTTCAACACCCTAATTGGAAGGAGGCGGCTTCCATTTTGTGGTCTATACGCTGACCTGGGAATGGCGTCCTAACCAAGACAGAGGAAAGAAAAATTGTATCAAAACACCACATCAGGATATTTAGTTTAGCTTACTATGTTACATTGTTTTCGTAATACGATGAATCATTATCAGCGTATCATTCGCGTCGTAGCGGCCCCGATTGTATAGCGTGGTTCGCCAAAGAACCCTTAAAAATTTAGCAATTTTCGTGTTAAGAATATCTTAAAAACAAATGTCCCCATGGCAAATTAAACGTACCGAAGAGTGGGAAAAATTCATAGCGCCACTCGTTTGTCCATATATGCGAAAGCCGTTCGCGCAAGACGATACACACATACGCGATCAATTGCCATCTGACCGGGCCCGTACAGAGGTCCCACGCATTCAAACTGTAAATTTAAATTATAAAGATTCTTTTTGTATTCCGCATATGTTTTTTAACATTTATCCGTTATGATTCTCAATTTTTATTAATCGAGGAAATAGCCCCAGCGGTTCGAAGGGAAAATCGAGTTACTGTCCCAATAACCAAGAAAAATATAATGTTCGTTTAACCAAAAAATGTTGATCATAACGAAAGAAGAAAGAAGAAATCAAAAAATCAAAATAAAATTACGTTTCATCGATTCCTTAAATTTCTCGCATCGCAGTTCTCGACAAATTGGCATTCATTTTTGGACAAAGACAACTGAAATTTTAAAATCAGAAATTTCAAAATTTGTCTGCGAACAATTTCAATTTTTAACCGAAAAAGGCGTTTCCGTACGAATACATCGATTCCATTGACAGATGCACGATACGTGTTTACGACCGCGCGAATCGTTTTACAGTTCTTTGACCGGTGAAACTGTATCCCGAGAGCGATTAACGCGCACGCCGAAGAAGGTCTGCAACGCGGTTCTCCATTCGGACCGCTAGACGAATATACGAATTTGTACCCTCAAAATCAATGTCTTGTTATTACCCGACATTTTTCGAAAACTTTCGAGATAAATGTATCAAAGTTACGGACTCGAACCCCCGCGTAAATTATTACTAATATCCCCCGGAATACACGTGGGACCCAATGTTGAAACATACAAAGATTACGCTTCGAGTTTGTTACGGATATCGACCAGGTTTATGTTCATCGAAACGTGGTTATACGCGGTGGTCTAAGTCAAATGTCCAACAGATACGCTCGCGCTAATAACAAGTACATGGAGTTGTACGATGACGTCATCCGAAACCATCGTCGTAACTTGATGTATTTGATCGTTAATAATTTTATACGATGGGAATGTGTCAACCTTGCCCTATTGCCGATTTTCGAATGGGTCGAGCGACCGTGTCGAATTTTGACGTATCATCCATCGCGCTACGATTCCCTATGGGCTATAATTCCTCGAAGTGGATCTCGAGTACCCCGCCACATCTTCACGATGCGCAACAGCTGCCTACCGTTTTGCCCGACACGCGACAAGCCGCCCAGTAAACGGGAAATTCAAACTGTTGCCAACGTTATAGATAGAAGCGTTTACGTGATACACTCCGTAATCTACAGCAATGTCGCGACAACGGCCCTTCGTGTAACAAAAATACATAGAATTTATCAGTTTCTCAATCTCCATGGCTTCGAATTATTAGAATTAATACACAGTTTAGAACACTGGCTAAAAATGATTTCGAAAAAAAAATTTAAATAATTAATGAATAATGGCTGTGTTTGGTAAAACGATGAAAATGGCCGTAATCGGTGTAGGATGTAAAATTATTAACAAAATGGGATGAACCGGTACGGTACAGAAGCGATGATCGGCGAAACCAAATTTCCACAGCAGAAGCGTTTTTTCAAGAAACTTAATCGCTGTGGAATTGCGTAAACTCCGAGGGTGAAATTCTACAAAACGATTACGTGGTATGTGCATCCTCGACGATATTCCAAGACATGTTTGTACGAATTTCATCACGGAGTATATGAACGCCAATGTACGCGAACAAATGTGAAATCATGTACACGCCAAATGACGCGGACAAATGTGAAATCATGTACACCCGACACAGACAGTCTCATAATATCAATTGGAGTGCCGCGGATGATATGATACACGAGCGCGATATCACCAAAAGATTTGACACGAGCGATTATCGGTAACAATGCGTACGGTTATACCGCTTGAAAATAAATTCCGGGCCTGAAATGAAGGACGAAAATAACGGCGCAATAATGACTGAATTTGGTCGGGCTCAGAGCAAAGATGTAAGCATTATGAGTACGATGGGAAAAATGATACAAGAAAAAGTTAAAGGCGCAAGAGCAACGTGTCGCGAAGAACGATAACGTTTGAACGCATTACACGCGGTGTTTTGAGAGAAGAAATTGAATATTGACGCGCCAGCAAAAGTCGTGTATACGGTCATAAACTGCAACCAAGTATACAGACGATCTGCAAGCGAAAATTACTTTGAGTACGAACGATAATGCGGATATCGTACCTGAAACCAACAGATACATTACCGTGGGGAGCATTATAGGATACCCATTTGTAATATGTAGTAAAATATAAAATGTAAATGTGGCGATAAACTAATCTATTTAAAAGAATTATTAATAAAGATTTTTTATTTTTAATATTGCATATATTTTTATGTAAATGTGTTTCTCATAACATACTTATTATAACTTTATTAAAAATACAATGTACTATAAGAAAGTGAATATTGATAAGGATTTTTTATGTATATTTTTATGTATATTTTTTAAATTTTTTTTCAAAATATTATAATATATTAATATAATATATTATATGTTATAATTTATAATTATTTATAAATTTATAATATATTAATATAATGTATAATATATATTTTTTTTTCCAGAAAATTAAAAAAAATAAACACTGTAATGATTAATTAAATCAGCATTGTCCTTTATGTATCCAAGAATGTGCGAAATTATCAATCCCAGCCATTTCAGTAAACCTCGTCACCCCCTCCTGCGCAGTACTTTCTCCACGAGATACACCGTCGGATAATTCGCGCGATGCAACTTCGTGTTTCGTAGAACGTTTCCCAGCGGATAGATTTTTTGCGATAATCCTCAAAGTAGATAGCTTACGGGATTAGTTGCCTGCACTTTTATAATTTTTAAACACACGCTCGGCTGTCCCAATTTGGCGTGTACCCTTCTCGAAAAAACTGTCTTGTATCTTGCTAACGCGTAACCGATCACCTACTTTGAATTTCGCCGGACCCGCGGATATTAAACGGTTGTACACAGTAGCCAAGAGTCCTTTCAGCGATTCGGGGGGGTAACATTCGACGGGCCCGCATAACCGATCCGTCGATGCTTTGTGCGCGCGTTGTAATCCAACACGTGGATCCAACTTGTAAGATCCGTTTAGCGTAAACATCTTCCACATGTCGTTTTCAAGCGTGCGATTGAATGCAACGATCGATGCCTTTAATATCGAATATGTAGACTAAATGATTGAATGTCTGGTTTCCGCATGAAGCCGTTGTACGTCGGCGTTATAAAATTCTTTCCCCCATATGGTCCCTGTATATTTTTCGGACACCTCTTGCTATCTAGAATTATCTCAGCGATAGCGTCCAGCTGTCCTCGCTTACCCCCTTACTCTTAGTGGTACGGCCCCACGCATACTTGCTCAACGCATCGATGACAGTGAGTATCTAGTTGTAACCTCTGTTGAAAACCGAGAGTACGGACGCATCTCGACGATGTCGGCTGCACAGGTCATCGTATCCCACGCTCACTATGACGTGTTTCGGGGGAAATTTTTTCTCGCCGGTCGTGGCAATTCGTTTACCAACTGTCGTTTCTCTAACTAATGTTGTTTCTCGCTTCCTCGATTATTCCCAATCGTTGATCCATCGTTGTTTCGATTCGTCCGATCAAAATTAAATGATACTATCACCGTGACGTTTTTATTATGGTTGTTCACTCTTTAGCCGTTTCACTGCCGTTCGATAGCCGTCATAACCGTTCAATAGCAGTTCGTAAGCCATTCAATAGTCGTTCAATTGCCCGTTCGTAGCCATTCAAATAGCCGTTCGTAGCCGTTCACTGCATTCGATAATCCTTCTTCGTAGCCGTTCAATAGCTGTCGTAGCCTTTAATAGCCGTTCAATAGCCGATCGTAGCCGTTCACTGTCGTTCGATAGCCCATTCAATAGCAGTTGCTGGCCTGTTCGTAGCCATTGCTGGACCTGGTTGTAGCCGTTCCAGAGTTGTTATGCCGCTTCGATATGTAGCCGTTCGTAGCCGTTCGAATGGCCGTTCCAATAGCCGTTCATAACCGTTCGTAGCCATTCAATAGCCGTCGTAGCCGGTCACTCGTCGTGTATAATCTCCTTCGTAGCGTTCAATAGGCCGTTCGTAGCCGTTCCGTACCATTTTAATAGCCCGTTCAAATAGCCGTTCGTTAGCCGTTCACGTGTCGTTCGATAGCGTTCAATAGGCCTTGCTGGCCTGTTTCATAGCCGTTTTGCTGACCTGTTGGTAGCCCGTTCCAGAGTGTTTAATGTCTGCTTCGGTATGTAGCCGTTCTTGAGGTGCTCGTACCTCGTTCACATCGTTTCTGATTTCGTTCGAGGGTCGTTTCCTCTTCGATCGCTGCTCACTCATTGTAGTTCGAAATCCTTCGTAGCGTTTCGATAAGCCTTTGTAAGCCCGTTCGATAGCGTTTGTAGCCGTTCCGATAGCCTTTGTAGATGTTTAAATTAATGTGCAATATGCTGCTCCTAAAACTGTTCGCTACAGCCATTATAGGTTGATAAGCCGGTTTCTGAATATTGTGTTAATCGCACGTCGAAGTTCGTTTTCATCCAATCTGCAAAGCTTCGCATATCCTTCTCGAAACGCAATCAGCTTTTCGTTGAATTTTTTCTGTTGATTCTTCAACGTTTTAACGCATTCTTCCACGTACAGTTTGTTTGACTGCATCGGTATCAGCCTCAGGTTGTGCTTACACGACGAATCTTGCGCGACCCGCGTCATAGTCCGTTAGCGACGCGACACAGAGCGTTTCGACCAAGGTAACTTGTACACCAATTTACGCCCAATGATCGCTTGTGCAGTTTCTTCATTCTTCGTTCGATAATCCAAATTTCTTGATAGGGCATTTTTTTCTATGTAGTAACGGTCGATAAACTGATTAGTTTTGTCGAGACACCGTTTTAATTGATAATAAGGCCAGCTTTCGCGAAGTTCCTCTTATGATCGCGACATGGATCTCGTTGTCGTGAGCGTGTGGGCCAGCCTCGACGAAGCAGTCGAGCAATCAAGTAGGCGATCCACTAGCTTTGTTGGGATTCGTCCTAGTGCACGATAATCGATCTTTATTGTCGGTTAGCGTCATTGCGCGAGCGTGAATACTCCCGTTCCCGTTTTTTCTTTTTTCGATTCGATCGACATCAACGTTGCGATTATTTGGTTTATACTTATATCCCTTTGTTGCTTTTAATTGGACCCTTGCGCATCATATTGACGTTTATGCGCCATCGTCGTCATCAATATGCTTCTTATATTTTTTGCATATTCGTCCTCAGTGTTATATGAACGTCGTCGGGAAGCCTCTTGGAAGATCAACTCGTATAATCCTGTGTGTACCCAATATACCTCACTTTGTCTATGATTAATAGTCATCTTTGTCAATGTCGAATCATTTGTTAACCGAGACGCATTCCATTCTCGTCGAAATAGACGCCGTACACGTGATTGATCGCGTTTTTTCTTTCGTCACCGCTAAGAAGAGCACCTATGTATTTTTTGTCCCAGTGATCCCAAGTGCTCTCGTAACACTTCTTGACCTTCCAACGTTTGTAATCTGTTTCGAACGGATGTTTTGAGCGGGTTGCGCGTGGTTTCGAAAACTTCCTCTTGAAACAGGTTTTTTTGAGATTTTTCAAGAACTTCTTCGATCACATCAAGTAATTTGGGTATCCTGGATTGTACGGTTCTCGTTGTCCCGGACGGTGTAGAAGTTATCAGCGGTGTAGAGGTTAGCAGCGGTTCATGCAATGTACGCGGCATCAATAAACGTTTAGCCTTCAATCGTTTCCCTCTTTTTCGGTGTCGCATCCTCCTCCTCTTCCTCCTTCTCCTCTTTCTCCTTATACCGCTTGATGAGTAATGTTTTAATTATAGCGTCCAGCGTTACTCCTCCGGCTCATTTTTCGTCGCGATAAAGCTAGAGTTGTCGGCGATTTTTTGTAGTGGCTCGATAATAGGTCTAAAATGGGTCTTGATCGCGATATCATCGTCGATCTTACCGGTCTTTAAAGCGCGATGTTTCTTGCGGATCGATTCGCTCGTTTTCTCCATCTCCTTCGCAATCTTTTCACGCTCACGAATATTATCGCTTTCAGCCATGTTGACGGAATGTCGAGCGTTTCACCCTTCTCGACAAAATGTTGGCAGCGACTAATCGTTTTGCGGTATCGTGAACACGTTAAATCCTTTTCTGTATCGCCCGTTCGTAAGCGAGCTGTCCTTATCTATCACTAAGAATCCATACTTTTATTGTCAACAAGTACGACATAATTCACTGAAATCCTCGTACGACATGTCGGTATTCACATGTTCGTTGTACGTGTTTCAAGTTGGTACCATCCTGTTTAAACAAGATCAGCAGGTTCGCGATGTCGCGTATAAGATGTTTTTGGTATTCTCGCGTATGTCTGACAAAGATAGAAGCAGTCGACGTTCGAGTGACGACCCATTGAGAAGTACTCTCTTATCGTATCTTGCTTGTCGCACGCCACGTCATCGAAGACGAAAATCGAGTTTGGATGTGCCTCGCTCGGTGGAATGACATCACTGTTATTTCGAGAACGTAAAGTAGCTGATTTCGTCGATCGGAGTCAACAAATTCTCCAGATATCGATATTTTGGCTGTTGCAGCGATTTCGAATACACGTACACATTCTCGAAACACCTCGTACACCGCGCGGACTTTCCAGTAGACTTATCAGAACGTTGGTTTTACCACAATTCGAGGGTCCGCAAATGATCGCGCGTATAGTAGTCGGTAGCATCGTACCGTGCCTGCGCATCTCCGCGTTGTCCCCCATTAATCGTAATCTGTTATCGCAATTTCTCACGTAAATCGTCAAAGATTGTCGTACGAATCTCATTTCTTTCAACACTGTTGATTGGATCGAACGCCTGCCTATTTATAGGTGCGCGAAATCACGATTCGCTCAGTAGAGAAAAAATGTTCATTCTGCTATCAAGTCCTTCCGACATTTGCGATTTGAGCGTTGAACAGGTACAATTTGTGTCGAATGCAGTTCTGTTGCAAATGTGCGGTGATCACGTTCACTACGTGTGGGACAAGCTTCCAGAATATATAAAGGCGGATCCGGAGGTTCAGACGTATCGTCGCTGTTACAAACACTACAATCAGCCGTGGCAGGAAACGCACATCGACGGTCCGGCGCCATTGATAAAGAATTACAGCGAATCTCAACGAAAATAGGTAGAGCTTATTAAATCACGCGATAAACGCACTTCCGATCGAATTACATATTCCCGGCTATCAGTTTTGCGGGCCAGGTACACGGTTGAAGAAGCGATTAGCCAGAGGTGATCGAGGTATAAATCCATTGGACGCGGCGTGTCGCGAACACGATATAGCATACTCTCGAAGCAACGATCTCACCGAGAGACACGCTGCGGATAGGATACTCGCCGAAAAAGTGCAGAATCGCATCGTTGCGAGAGATTCGACTCTCGGTGAGAGAGCCGCCGCTACAGCTGTCTGGACAGCGATGAAAGCTAAGACGAAGCTCGGTATGGGTCTGAAGACAACGAAGACGAAGAAAAGAACGGCGAAGAAACTTCCGATAGCGAAATGCGGCGGCGTATTTCCGATTCTACCAATATTGGGAGCGCTCGGATCCCTGATCGGTGGAGCGGCTGGTGTAGCGAAGGTGGTGAACGACAGAAAAGCCGCGCAACGTCAGTTTGCAGGAGATACTATGTCACAATCGCGCCATGGAAGGTCGTGGATTATATCTCGCTCCTTACAAACACGGACGAGGAGCCTCACCGAGAAAAGAAAAAACGTCAAAGAGACGCTAAAAATGCCGCAAGGTGCAACTACCAACGTACAATTGCTGCAACTGGCAAAACGTATGCATTCCATATTTTAGAGGTGTTTTCATGCGCAACTCTTTACCGATCGGTTGTATTTATCAAACCGAGAGCGACATCGTAAATTTTGACAGCGTAGAAGGACCAGGTACTCATTGGGTAGCGTACGCAAAGAGGGGAAATCGCGTTATATATTTCGACAGTTTCGGCAATCTTCGACCACCGAATGAACTGGTGCAATATTTCGGACCAAACGTAACGAAGATACAATACAATTACACACCTGTTCAAACTTACGATCAGAGTATCTGTGGACAATTGTGCTTGCAGTTTCTTCGAACGGTCGATGCGTGCGAATTTAAAGACTAATATTGCGCTATTTAACTCAGTATTCGTTAAACAGTTTTGCCGACATGTCTATGACATTCACGTTGAGTGGAAAGAGTAGCGTTCTCACGGCAAACTTCTTTCCCGCTGTAGATTTGGGCGACGATGCATACGAACTCGGTCTAACGGATTTTGAGACTTATCACACGATACCGAATGTGAATTCCTCGAATAATGAATTTTACTTTGGCAAAGACGACTCGGAAATTACGATTCCCGAGGGATCGTACGAGTTGCGAGATATACATGAATTTTTGAAACGTGCAATTTCACGGCAACATCGCGATACGAAACACATTGACGACGGTGTCAATGAAGATGGCGAATATCCGATAGTGTTCCGCACTAATTACAATACGATGAGAAGTGAGATCAAATGCGCATACGAATTAAATTTTAGGCAACATTGGATCGCTGCTAGGATTCTCGAATCGTATTCTCGAGTCGGGAAAATGGTACGAATCGAAAATGCCGATTAACATTATCAACGTTAATATTATCCGCGTAGAATGTAACGTGACCGCGGGCGCGTACAACAACGGCAAACTCGTTCATACATGAATTTTCACCGAGGGTACCGCCGGGATATAAGATATCGGAAACCGGCGCAGATCATTTACCTGCCGATCATCGCGCGGAGCATTATGGATTTAACGTTACGCGTTGTCGACCAAAACGGACGATTGCTCGATTTTCGAGGAGAAGAGATCACCGTAAGATTGCACGTACGACGGCTGCGGCGATAACATACGTATGCGACGTATGAGATGCTCGTGTTGAACGGATCGAAAGACGTGAGAGATAACACAATCTTTACGAAATTAGTGACACCAACAACAACAACAACATCGACGTTCGCTAATATCCAATCATCCGAGAAAAAGATACTCAACGCATCGAACATTGCGTTTTTGCAATCTTTGGGATTCGCGGTGCGAAAACAGCTGAACGATGACCGACATCCTCAACATCGGTGACGAACCTATCTTTGACGATCGTATCGTCAAGATCCAGACTCACACGTACAACCCGTTCGCCAATACAACGTTCGAGCACAATGACGAGATAAGAATACTCATACAACAACAGGATCTGTATACGCTGCCGCATGAGAGTTTCCTATACATCGAGGGAAAAACAAACCACCAGCTGAAGGAGAAAATGAAGTGTTACTGGGAAAAAATTGCGTCGCAATCATGTTCGATGAGATTCGATACGAACTCGACGGTGTTGAGATTGATCGCAATAGAAACGTAGGAATAACTACTACGCTCAAAAACTATGCAACAGCATCAACCGATAGACACGTGATGTTGAAAAATGCCGGCTGGGAGACGGTTACCTACGCGAATGGACATTTCAATTTTTGCGTACCGCTCTACATGTTGCTGGGATTTTGCGAGGATTACAGACGCGTGGTGATTAACGCTCGTCACGAATTGATTTTGATACGATCGCGCAACGACAACAATTGTCTGCTTGGAAATTCGGCGCAGGAGCCTGTGATCGACATATTCAAGATACAATGACAAATGCCTCACGTGCTGTTGAGCGAAATCATAAAGTTGTCGATGCTGCGAGCTCTGGAAAGCGGACGATATCTCAGCATGGCTTTTCGCTCGTGGGATCTGTACGAATATCCGCTATTGCAGTTTACAACCAAGCATTCGTGGGCCATTAAGACTGCGACTCAGCTGGAGAAACCACGATACGTTATCTTCGCTCTGCAGACAGGTCGGAAGAATGTCATGTCTAAGGATGTGGGTGCATTCGACAACTGCAATTTGATCAACGTGAAACTCTATCTGAATTCGGAATATTATCCGTACGACGATATGAATCTGGATTTCGAAAAAGGCAGATATGCCATTCTGTATGAAACGTACGCACGCTTCTGCAAGAATTATTACGTACACGAGTATCTCGAGCCGAGTCTCACCGTCAGGACGTTTCTCAACGGTCCGTTCTCAACGGTCGTTCGATTATCGATTGTTCTCGACAAAACGAATCGGTCAAGAGCGCGACCGTGGATGTGAGATTGGAATTCGAGTGTAAGGAGAACGTACCGCCGAATACCACTGCGTACTGTCTCATCTTACACGATCGCGTGATCCAGTACAATCCGTTGACCAACGTTGTACACAAAATCACCTAGGCGATAACATCGACAGAAGAGAGAGGGGAGGAGGAGCAGGATATAAAGCAAAGTGTTACGAGATGATTTTAAAGTTTTGTCATTCCTCTCGACTGATGTATCGAAGAGAGAGATTTCGCCATGTCTGTACCAACGTTTGTGGATCTGCAAGGTTTTACCATCGGCAAACTATTATTCGTGAAGGAAGCGGCAGTCTTGAGAAAGGGATATGTTCTATCGCATTACTTTTTCGCAAGTCCCGTACCGTGGAGCGTGCTTACAAAATCTGATCAACGTCAAGTTTCATGGTTGACTAGAAATCATCAGGGATTACAATGGGAAGACGGAAACGTTCCGTATGGTTTGGCTCAGCGTGTAATTACAACAGCTGTCGTTGGTACGATACACGAAGAAGAAGAAGAAGAATCATCTGTCGTATACGTTAAAGGACTTAAAAAGCGAAAATGGTTGACCGATATACTAGACGATGCGAGGAATGGCTATATTATTGAAACCTTGGATGCAGATTACGAAGATATTGATGCTTTAAATAAATTAGATATTATCAATAGTATGCGATGTGGAAAACATGTTAAGAATTGCGCATTACAAAATGTATTTAAAATATTTAACTGGTGGTCGCAACGCCAGAAAGAATTACAAGAAAATAAAACAAATATGTAAACATTAATATGTGTTTTATCTCTTATTTCCCCTCCCTAGACCTTTCCTTGCGTTTCTAAAAATTTTATCTGAGCGTTATTTCACCCTTCTCCTAAAATTCAAAGCGTTAGAAGCATTGATCCCCCCACCACATTATACTTTTGGAAGATGAGCGTCACGTATACCCGGTTAATTCCTGTACGATCAGTCTCGCGTTAACCGCTCGTGGTTCACTTTTCATAACCTTCAAAGAAATGTACTACGTCGAAAGAAGCAGTAGCGGCAGCGACGCGTGAATAATAATTACGTGCCGAGTCGTAATAAAACTTCATCGTTTGAGAACAAATGTGACGAGTAAGTTTCATTTAACTTTTTTTCTATTTTTATAATTGTATTATTATTACTATTATTGAATTTTAATTTTTCTATAGCATTTCGTTGGAGCGTCGTGCGACTCGTATACTAGATAGACGATACGCATTGACAGCTACGGAATTCAAATTCCTCGAAATTGGTATCAACGTGGGTTCATCGAATTACGTGGAGATTGCCATAGGAGATCATCGAGGAAAGGAACTGATATTATCTCTCGAAACGTGGAAAGGGCTCTACGAGCAACGTCGCAATATTCAAAATTTACTTCGGAACGACTCTAAGGATGACTACAATTTCATAAGCGGACCGCTAACAGTGAGAGTTTGTACGATTAACGACGTCAAACTCATAAGTCTCGAATCTTCGGATGTACGCATGATGATGGTCGAATCGACGTTACATCGTATGTTCGATCTCGATCAATGCATAGATGTAACTTTTGATCGATTAGATAAAATTATCCAAACAGTTGATATCAAATTTACGCAATTCTGCAATCGCGTCCACTGTAACGGATCCGAAAGAAGTATCATATGTAATACGCGCGAGTGATGTTTTCAACAAGCATCAACTCGTCGATTGCGAGCTGGCAGCTTTAGCTTTTAATTCTTAATATGTAAGACAAAAATTATATTTGTATACTAAATATTTAAACAGAATAAATAGTTATAAATCTATATCATGATGTACTTTCTTTGCGTTTGGCGCGCTCTCCCGTCTCAGCTTTCATGAATAGCTCCTTGCGAAAGAATTATCATGAGAGAGCAAACACTAGGAAAGAAAGAAAGAGACAGAAGGAGTGATATGGTACACGTGAGAGAAGAGATATCACGCAATGAAAATATTTTTGTTAATTTAAATATAATTTTTTAATAGTTTTGTTATAATTTAGTAATAAATGGAGCAATGAAATGAGAGGAATTTTGAAAATAAATAAGATTTTTTTATATTAATTAATTAATTTTTAATAAAATAAAATAAAATGTGTATTATACATAGTGTGCAAAAGAATTTAAAATATACAAAATATAAATGTGTGTTATACATAGTGTGTAAAAGAAATTTTAAAGAATTTAAAATATAAATGTATATTATATAAAGTGTGTAAAAAAAAAGATACTGTAAGAAAAATTTAAAAGAATTTAAAATATAAATGTGTAAAAGATAATGTACGAACAAAATTTAAAAGAATTTAAAATACACAATATATACAATTATATAATATATAATACAATTATAAAAGTATAAAAAGGAATACAAAATGTAAATGAATAATATATATAATTGAATAATATAATAGGAGGGCGATGACAACGACGACAACGACGATATGGTGGTGGTGGTGTCGATGAGAGGCGATGGTGGGGCGGCCGGTGGAAGAGTGGTGACGGTGCGGAGTGATGGTCGGTGACTCTTTCTGCACATAAAAAAATTTATTAATTATTTGAATAATTTGAAAATAAGTACCTACACATGCGACCTACCTCCAATTAATGATCAGCATCCGTATCAGAATCGGAATCAAAATCATAACTGATGATATATTCTACAATAGATAGTTATGCTAATGGATTCCTCGCATCCTTTCGGAACACGCTTCTCGATTCCTACCTGGCAAACAGCAATTTCTGCAAATGGCTGCCTCTAGTTTGTTCCTCTCTCTGATCTGTATATATGATTTTAGATCGAAGGTCGCGATTGGAGAATTTCTTCCACCAAGTTCGCGATTTCTTAAATATTTAAACATCGACATGTTCATTAATTTTTTCGTTGCTCGCACTTTATACAGTCTTATTCAATGTTTTTTTTTCACAGCGTACATTGCGGACACATGTTGCACGGAAATGTCAGATATAGTGGTTCTCTACAATTGGAACAGTATCGTCCATCCGTTGCATCCAATGTCTCAATTGTATGCTCCCGAACTGCATACATAATTTGGGGATCTACACCTTGCAGCTCAATCATGCAGGACGCACATACGGCTAAAGCGCCGCCAGTCGAATAATAAAAATATATAGTGCAATAATTTTTACGTCCGCTTAACGCATTGATCTCTGCAACAGACACTATTTTGTTTCTGACTTGTGTAAGGTCTTCACTGCAGTCACTGACACAGTCACTGTCGGATGATAACGCGTGATCTTCGTCTTCCATTTTATATATATTATCACACAATATATATTATCACACTTTCTGATAGAACACTGTACTTTCTAACAGAACACTATCCTTTCTGACAAAACACTATACTTTCTGAGAGAACACTACTTTTGCTACCGACGTGTCGATGCGTTTTCAAATGACGTACTATGATCTGCTGCGCTTCAATCCTTCTTATATTCGACCAACAAGCTTTCAGAGATTGTCGAGGACACAAAAGAAATTTTCTTGCAAATGTACCTAGGATCGTAGAAAATGTGCTATTATATTACACAGATTGCTTGATAAGGTTGGACTGAAATATTTCAAAAATGTAAGTTTATGAAATAAAGTTATAAAAATATATATAAGGGTAAAAAAGAGTATAAAAAGTTTATTATAATATCCCATTTGTGTAAAAGGTTTTTTTTACAGTATCCCATTTGCAAAAAAAAATTTTTTTGTGTTCCCGATAATCTCTGAAAGTTTGTCAGCTTACTCTGTATTGTTTATACGTCGAACGGAAAAAAAACCTAGAATTATCTATATTAGGAGTGTACCTCGAGAGCAGCCGAACATCGGCGCTGATATATAAACGGGGAAGGGGAGGGAGAAGACAAAGGAGATACCTACGATTAGTCAATCAAAACTTGTTGTGTCCAATTGTATTGCGTCTAATTGGACAATCCCCAGACAAAGCAGCCGAACATTGGCGCCGTTAAAATTTTTCCTTAAAAAATAAAATTAAATAAGATAACATAAAATAAAATAATACAAAAGGACAAAATGATTTTTTGGGTTAAGCTCATAATCCTCTTCAAAAGAATACCACTCTTTTTATCCTTTTGTTTATGCTTGTCATTCAACGTGAGTCACCCACCCCGCAAACCCCGCGTGATGTCATACCCCCGCTCCGCTGAGATCCCCTCGCACCTCACGTCCCTAAGAGGACCTGAGTTAGAACCGGCCTAGTATACCTACTGATATATCGCCGAAGGACGCGCGCGCGCGTGATAGTTCACTACCGTCCCGACCCCCGCGCGCTAGCACCTCGCGAGAGCCATGACGCGCGTCGCGTTATCGCTCGCGCTGACGATATCCCTGCTCGCGGCCGTCGCGACGGCACTGACCTACGATGACGTCGCGGAAGCGTCCCGTTATCTTTGAACCTACGGCTTTCTGGAGAACGAGGAGAATCATCAGCAGTTGTCGCTATTGGACAACGCGACCGCCCTGAGCGAAGCGCTATCATTGTTTCAGGAATACTACGGCCTGCCGGGAAACGGCGTTCTGACCGTGGAAACGATTCACGTCATGCGCAGGCCGCGATGCGGCGTCGCGGACATTCACGCTTACAGCCCGTTGACGAGAAAGTGGCCGAGGACGCATCTCACGTGGAACTTCAATCTAGCGAAACAGAGATACTCTGCGCACGACTCAGAGCGCGTTCGCTCTGTGGTCCGAGCAATCCTATGACGTTCTCACGCGACCCGCTGCGCCCCGATATACTGATATCCTATCAATCCGGCGCTCACGCGTACGAGAACAGCGACAACGGGGGCTCGCGCCCGTCGCCGTTCGCGGGACCGGGATCGGTCGTCGCTCACGTGTTCTTTCCGACGGGAGAGCCCAATCAAGTGACCGAGGTGCACGTCGACGAGACGGAGCCGTGGCACATCACGCTGACCAGACCCCCGTCGGACAGACTGTATCTCCTTCAGACGCTGACGCACGAGATCGGTCACACTCTGGGTCTGACTCACAGTATGAGGGAAGATTCGGTCATGTACGCGTACACGCCTTCGGAGGAAAGGCGATATCCGCTCAGACTGAGCATAGAGGACGTCATAAACGTACGAAATCTCTACGGATCGAGAGAGACGACGAATCCTACGATCGTCGACGCTACTCCGACGACCGCGGCGACGACTACGAAGACAACGGCCTCGACGACGACGACGACGACGACCGCGGCGCCGCCGACGACCGCGAGGACGGTTAAGACGCCGCTCGCTCCCTCCGATAACGCGAATCTATGCGTCTTAAAGCGCATAGACGGAGCGCTAATCATGAATCGTCGCTTGTACGTCGCGCGTAAACGCAACGTATGGTCGATATGAGGGAGAGACGCTACGGAGCGCCCTTCTCGTTCGCCGACTACTTCAAGTTCCTCCCCCGCAATCTCACTCGCGTATCGGCCATGTATCAGAGACCCTCGGGCGATATCGCGATATTCGCCGGCGACTACGTCTACCTCGCCGATTCGAATTTTCATCTTAAAGCGGGATGGCCTAGATCCGTCGAATACGTCGGATTTACCGCGACGCTAGAATAAACACGCACGCCGGGCGCAGCTACGTCATATACAACGACGATAAAATAGCCGAGATAAACGACTGCGCGATGACCGTCGCGAGGCACGGCGCTCTGCGGGATACGTTTTCCGGGATACCATCCGCGATAACCGGCGGCCTTCCGCCACGTCGACGGTAATCTCTATTTTCTGAAGAAACGCGAGTATTACGCGTACATCGAGTTTATCAACGCGATAATCTCGGCCGGTCCCTTCGACCTTAATATACTGGGAATAGAATGCCCCGCCGATGGCATTCTGCATCGATTGAGCGAACTCGTCTCCAAGCTGTATCGTCTGGAATACGCGTCCTTCGAAAGACCGCGCGACGACGACGATGACGACTAAGATCAGAAAATCTTGAAACCTAACATTAAGATTACATTTAATATGCTGTTCTAAACCGCTGTTCTAAACCGCTGTTCTAAATCGCTTCCGCTGCATTAATTAACGCGCATAACGCGCGCATCGAGAATAAAGATATCGAGACGATGATCGAGATCGCGTCGTATATAAGGCGCGTCTCGATCGTTGCGCGACATTTCCAACGATACTCGCGATTAACGCGCGTACGATTCTAAGCGAGCGTCTCCGACGAATCTCTCTCTCTCCTCGGGATAACCAACGTTAACGACGCCGTCGCTACCGCACTGTTTTCCTACGAACATCGAAGCCCTGTTCCGCGAGACCGATCATGTTCGCCGAACTCGGACAGGAGTACCACAGAGTGTTCGGGGACTCGTCCGCGACGCCCGCGACTCCGTCGGCGCCACCGATGACGGGCCCCTTCGTCGCCCCGTCGCTCCCGCCTAATCGTCGAGACGATTACGCGGCTTCCGCCAAAGACGAGGATACCACCCGCGATCGTTCCGACACTCCGCGCGTGATCAAGAAAGCTCGACTGTACACCGAGGACGAGTGAGTATGCGCGAGGCTTCGCGAGTTACCTCGCCCGAGCGCTCTCGATCTCAGCCTCGATCGGCTATTTCATATAATAGCGTCGTCTTTTTTTCTCCGATCTCGACAGATGGAATAGAAACTGGCTTCAAACGCGAGATCAATTTCGCGAGACATCCGATTCGGATATTGGGAAGACGATATCCGCTGACCAAGATGGCGTACAAGTACATCGACATCGCCGTAGCCGTGAAGCGCGAATCTCAAGTCGACATCGTCCTAGGAGACTGCCATGGAAAGGAGATATCTCTGACGCCCGAGATGTGGAAGTATCTGCTCGCTCTGCGCAACGATATACTGCCGTATTTCAAGAACGACTTGGACGAGGCTGTGGTGCGCCCTCTGACGTCCATAATCGTCGGAACCGTGGCGCTTCGATTCGGCAAGATAAACAATCTGAAGACGTTGCGATTCGAGACGCCGAAGAATCGCATCGCTGTCGCACTCCACCGTGAAGGCGCTGTTCGTTCTCGAGCTATGCGTCAATCGCATCATCGCGTCGTTGACCGGCATACTCGAGACCGTAGACGCTAAGTTATCGCGTTTTCTAGATATCGTGACGGAGACCGACCATATCCCGGCGATATTCCGAACGCGATTCATCGACACGAGCACTTCAACGCGAACGATCTGATCGACTGCGAGTTACACGTTTTGCTATTCGGACTCTATCACAATTTGTAAAACGCTACGCGCGACGAATAAATGTATCGCGATCTCGAACCGTATACTTACCCGTATAACTGCGCTCGAATGAGACGAAACGATCGCGAGTACCGATATTATTCTCGAGGTATGTATCTACGCATGTAACTTCATGACATAATAAAAAAATTTTACATGTAATTTATTCTCTCTCTCCTCGATTTACGTCACCCTCGTCTCTCCTCGATTTGCGACGAATTCCCTCCTCCTCGAAATAAATGTAATATACATCGTATATTATACATTATATAAAATCGTACGTTATACAAATCGTACGTCATATCTCTTCCAGGCTCGCGTCGAACGCATTTCTTTTATTTATTATTAACGTCGATCTTATCTCCGTCTCGCACGTCGAACCGGCGGAAGCGCCCGCGGTCGCCCGTCGCGCGCGACGCGCCCGACGGGACGATCGTCGCTTATCGCGCGCGCCTGGCGCGCCGCGTCCAGAGATGCTCCCGACGCGCCGTATCCAGGGACGCGCGTGCCATAACCAGGGACGCGCGCGCTCTCTCTCCCTCTCCTTCGCTCTCTCGCCCTCTCCCTCGCTCTCGCGCCGAACCTCTCTCCCGCCCGCTCCCCCTCGCCGCGCCGCCCCCTCGCCATTCCCCCTCCGCGTGACGTCACGACCCTCCGTTTACCCATCCGACGGCGAGCGGCTCCCCCCGCCCTACCTACCCCCCTACTCACCCCCGCCACCGTCACCCTGCCCCTCAGATATCTTTCTATCTCTCTCGATCTACAAGACCTCTCTCTCGCACCCGTGGAAAAAGTGGGTTAGAACCGACCTATTCTCCCTACTATTACTATTTTTACTTTGTTCTACTTATCAAAATCTTAAATTAGAAGAGAAACAGTCATTTAAGTATATAGCAGAGTTAATATTACATGTAATTTTAAAATAGTAGGTAATGGATCCATTACTGATAAGATCTATAAATTGGAAATACAGATAATGAATTACGACAATGATATCTTTTTTTGAAAAAGGACAATTTGTTCAAGTGGAAGGATATGTGAAAACCATAAGTAAATTTCATTGAAATGTTTTAAAGTTTCTAATAATATAATAGTACACCTATTATGAATATTAGAATTTTATTCTGTAGTTAATATATTTACTTGAAGGTTGAGAATATGTTCGATATAAAAAGATAGATTTTGAAAAATTATGTCAGATAATTTGAAGATAGAGAGGATTTTTTTATTTGACTTACATTTCTGAAAAGCCAGGAACATTTGTGTTTAAGCCAAGGGTGCGAGGAATTAGGTAACTTATGAAAATGGTTGTGAGGAATTAGGTAACTTATGAAAATGGTAAATCGCATATCCGATGCTGCGATGACTGGATTCTGACTCGAGTACATTAGAAGTTATCAATTTATAATAAACTTGCCTCATGTACAAGACCATGCCATTTTTATATTTAACTATCAGAATAATGATGAAAAGCTAATAAGCTAATGAGCTAATAAGCTAATAAAACAGCTAATGAGTTAATGATCTGCATCGCTTTATGATAGAAGCTCTACAAAGTTAAAAACTTATATGGTTTAGTTTTTTTAAATTGTCGCAAATCTTGTACAACATTACGTACAATTTTCATTTCAATTTTCATGATCCTGGAGATATTGATTATGTTTAGTTGCATTTTTCTTAATTTCGTCGGTGACTATATTAATATGTGGATTGCGATGCAAATCACTATTTCGTATGTATTCGTATCATAGAGCATTAATTATTCCACATAGTACTTTATTCTCAAAGGTTTGGATCATTTTTATGTTTGTTATCTTTGTATAACCCTATAATTGTGTGCCGTACGTCCATACTGATTTAAGTATTTATTTGCAAATTAGTAATTCATTCTGCATTGATAGTGTTACGCCCGCGGCGAGGACTTCGATTAATATCGAAGGCGCGCACGAAGAGATCGGCCGCTCGTGAGACGCGCGAAATAAATAAACACTCTTTACAGGAACTAAGAACTTTAATGCACAACACAGAACACAGGAGCGTAACCACAGATCGTTATCATACAATAATAATGACACGGATCGACTCGATACAAATACGCGTCCGCACAGCTTGACAGCTGGGATCAGACTCAAATGACAGACGCTGCTGTCAACAACCTCTTCTCGGACAACGGGCTTCTTCTCTTTTCAAACCGGACTCGATCGTGACTCGAACCAGGGATGTAACAATAGTTTCAAATTGCGGCTGAGTCAGTACAGTTTTCTATATGTTTAGTTCTTCTTTTTTCTTTTTAACATGTTCCTTCCATTTGAACTTTCTGTCCAAAGTCATTCGGACGTACTTGACTATATTACTATACGGTATAATTTTCCCATTATATAAAATGGGAGCAACGTTTATTTTTTAGGTAAAATTTATATGAATCAATTTTGCTTCGTTTAGTTTAATGTGCCATTATTTCGTTCACTTATTTAATTCGTTTAGCGCACATTGCAATCTACATATAACTGAAAAAGTTTCTATTAATTCTTATTTTATCATTTTTACAGGACTGTAATGATTAAATTACAAAATAGGAAATAATGAAAGCATAACAGTAAAAAATTATATATATATACACGGTGAGCCATTTTAATTTATCCACCCCAATAACTTTTTTATATTTGAATGTACAACAAATGTTTCAAATAAAAGTTGCTTGACTTCGAGGGAGACAGAAGATGGGTGGCAAAAATTTGACCTTGGATAGTAGTCATTTGAAAGTCGCATAAAGATTACCTTGACTTTCTTAAATGGAACCCCCCATTTTTCATTGCATATTCTTGTAGCTTATCTCGAGAGCTTTCTAAAACACTATAATTAAGTACTTTTTGAGTTATAAGGCTTGAAATAATTTCTTAATTTTACATAAACCTTAAAATATCTAGTAAACCATTCATTTTTCGATTATCTTACCTTCATACTTTTATGTACAAAATAATGAGAGATATCAACTGGTGTAAAGAAAACACATAGTTGTTTCTAAGAAAAAATATGTAATTTGCAATTAACAATTCCATATTTTTTCTCAAAAACAACTATATGTTTTCTTTACACCAATTGATTCCTATCATTATTTTGTATATAAAGGTATGAAGGTAAGATAATCGAAAAATGAATGATTTACTAGATATTTTAAGGTTTATGTAAAATTAAGAAGTTATTTCAAGCCTTATAACTCAAAAAGTACTTAATGAAAAGGTACTTAATTATAGTGTTTTGAAAAGCTCTTCAGATAAGCTACAAGAATATGCAATGAAAAATAGGGAATTCCATTTAAGAAATTGAAGATAACTTTTATGCGGCTTTCAAATGACTATCCAAGGTCAAATTTTTGCCACCCATCTTTTGTCCCCCTCGAAGTCAAGCAACTTTTATTTGAAACATTTTGTTGTACATTCAAATATAAAAAAGTTATTGTGGTGGATAAATTAAAATGGCTCACCCTGTATATATATATATATATATATATATTTATATACATGTTTATATACATATTTATATACATGTTAATATGTATACATATAAATATATTTTAATACTTTGTACAATACAAATTATTAAATTTATAAATATATATTTATATATTTAGTAATTTGTTGATATGTTTATAAATATATATGTATATATATATATATATATATATATATATATATATACATATATACAATATATATATACAGGGCGATCCCGAAAAACCTTCCGTCTTTAAAATGACGTATTCCTGACACTATTCTAAGACAATTTTTTCTTTACCAAAATTTGATTTGAAGCGTAGTTTTTGAGTTATAAGCAAAAATAGTTAGTAAATCACGCGTCGAGTACAGGAGGCAGGCAGGGGCGGCCCGGCGCGCCGTGAACGCGGGCGCAGCTGATCGCCCGACAGGCGATTACCACTGCATGAGTCACTAACTATTTTATCTTATAACATAAAATTATGCTTTAAATAAAATTTTAAAGAAGAAAATGTCTTAGAATTACATCAGAATACGTGTTCCTTAAAATAATGTTAATTATTAAAAGTTATTCCGGATCGCCGACCGTCGAACGCTGTAATCAGCTGATTGCTACATGCGATGTGTGTATGGTGGAGTGTGTGCGTAAAAGAGAGAGAGAGAGAGAGAGAGAGAGAAAGAGAGAGAGAGAGAGAGAGGGAGGAAGGGTAAGGGTGAGAAGGTTTTAGCCGATTGTTCGTCTTATCTCGCGTCAATCACGCGCCACGCGCAAGGCGTTTATTGTTAGATGTCGCGTGTCGCGTTTCTGGCAACACATAACCCTCGTGGTCGCGCAGTCTCCGCGGTCCGTCGCTTCGCGTCGAGTCATGTGTTCTCTCGCATTCGCGTTTCTTTTAAAGTAATTTTAAGTCTCGATAAAACGATGTGAATCGAGTGACTAATAAACAGTAAACTCGTTATCGCGTAATCTGTGTCAATCGAGTGTAAGAGTGTTTCGAAGTGAGAAAGTTTCGATGTGCCGCGCATCTCTAACAATCAGCGGTGCAGCGATCTAATAATCGTGCAGCAGTTACAACAATACGTAGCATGAAGATTCGCTACGCTGCTACCAGGTGAGTGAGCAATAAGTAAGCAGAGTAAGTGAGTGAGTGAGTGAGAGAATGAGTGACTAAATGACAGAGTGTTGTAAAAGAGAGAGAGAAAAAAGTGTATGCGTACGTGCGTGCGTGTGTATGAATGTCTGTCCCTTTTACCCTTCCTCCCTCTCTCTCTCTCTCTCTTTCTCTTTCTCTCTCTCTCTCTTTCTCTCTCTCTCTCTCTCTCTCTCTCTCTCTTTTACGCACACTCCGCCATACACACATCGCATGTAGCAATCAGCTGATTACAGCGTTCGACGGTCGGCGATCCGGAATAACTTTTAATAATTAACATTATTTTAAGGAACACGTATTCCTGATGTAATTCTAAGACATTTTCTTCTTTACCAAAATTTTATTTAAAGCATAATTTTATGTTATAAGATAAAATAGTTAGTGACTCATGCAGTGATAATCGCCTGTCGGGCGATCAGCTGCGCCCGCGCTCGCGGCGCGCCGGGCCGCCCCTGCCTGCCTTCTGTACCCGACGCGTGATTTACTAACTATTTCTGCTTATAACTCAAAAACTACGCTTCAAATCAAATTTTGCTAAAGAAAAAATTGTCTTAGAATAGTGTCAGGAATACGTCATTTTAAAGACGGAAGGTTTTTCGGGATCGCCCTGTATACAGGATGTCCATATATATATGGACTGTGAATTAATTTTGAGGTAGTTTTTGTAAATTCAAGGCTTTATTGTGAAAAATTGTGTACATTATTATTTTTCAAAGTATTGTCCATCGCTAGCCACTACTTTTTCACTTTTTTTTGGCAGCATACGGATTCCGCGTCGAAAGAACAATTCATCTTTTGATGCAATCCACCAATCGATCCAATTTTTCGTATCTTCGTAAGATTGGAAGTGCTGCTTAGCCAGGCCATGTTCCATGGATCGGAACAAGTAGTAATCCGATGGAATATCTAGTAAATAAGGCGGATGGGGTAAAACATCCCATTTCAGCGTTTCTAAGTATTTTTTGACTACACGAGCAACATGTGTTCGAGCGTTGTCATGTTGAGAAATTATTCTATCGTGCCTTTGCTCGAATTGCCGTTTTTCCTTCAATGCACGGCTCAAACGCATTAATTGTGTTTGGTAGCGTTCACCAGTGATGGTTTCATTCGGTTGAAGCAGCTCATAGTACACAACACCAAGCTGGTCCCACCAAATACAGAGCATGAGCTTCGAATCATGAATATTCGGCCTTGCCATCGATGTTGATGCATGACCGGGCAAACCCCACGATTTTCTATGCTTAGGATTATCATAGCATATCCATTTTTCATCGCCAGTGATGATAAGATGCAAAAAACCCTTTATTTTTTGCCGTTGAAGCAATTGTTCGCACGTGAAAAATCGCCGTTCAACATCTCTCGACTTCAATTCGTATGGCACCCAATTTCCTAGCTTTTGAATCATACCGAGTGCATTTAAACGTTTGGAAACTGTTGTGCGATCAACATTCAACGATTCAGCAAGTTCATCTTGCGTTTGACATGAATCTTGATCGAATAATGCTTCCAATTTCCTCATCTTCGAACTTTTTCGATTGACCAGGGCGTTCTTTGTCAACTGTATCGAAATCACCACTTCTAAAACATCGAAACCAATATTCACACGTTTTTATCGATGGATTATGTTCACCTTAAGTTTCCAACAGCACTCGATGACTTTCAGCAGTACTTTTCTTTGAATTAAACAGGAAAAGTAAAACTTCTCACAAATGGTGTTTTGTTGGCTCGACATCAAGCCTAATTCGACATCTTCGGAGCTGAGAAAAAATATGTTGTTTATACTTCAGCAAAATGACATAATAAAAAGTAAAGTCTAATGACAGAGTTTTGAATATAGTTACAGAATGAATATAGTTACAGAAGTATCCGATGCGATATAGCATAAGTTACGTGATCTCTTAAAAGTCTCTCAAAATTAATTCACAGTCCTAGTATATATGTTAGGCTCAAAGACCGAAAACGCTCATTGGGCGGAAAAACCGGTCACAATGCGTTCAGACATCTCAGATTCAGCCACAACGCGAAATTTGTGTCGTGGCACTTTTAAAAACGCTCATAACGCATTTCAAAAAGGCATATTCAAAAAGGTCACGAAGCGAAATTCGTGTTGAGGTTCTTTTGATAATCGACCAAAACGCGTTCTGGCAATGTAAAAATGCCACAACGCGTCGTGGACGCATTGATGCAGCCATGACGCGATATAAGGCAAATGCAATCTATTAAGGACCGACGGATTCATGTACATTCTTGTTTGTCATTTTATTTAGTATTGCTAGAGTGTGGACGTCGTTGGTTTGCGTGCTAATCATGTCTGATAAAAAGAAGATTTTTTATGATAAATTGAGTGAGTTGAAGAAAACAAGTACTGATCGGAGTGTTTTTATCGATAACGAGCGGTACGAAATATTACTTTAAGAAGTAAAAGAAGCTCAGTTACTTCGAAAAAATAAGCAATCGCTATCGTCAAAGCAGTATCGTCGTATAAAGCGATACGACATCTTAAAACTTGATGATACCTTAAAACTGATTGAAAGTGGTTCTGAAGGCATGGACGATTCTAAAATTCACTATTTCTGTAAGGCGGATGAGCTATTTGATGTATTGGAGGCAGCACATCTCAACGTGGGACATAAAAGAAAAAGAGGTAGGTACATTTTTGAAATTTGACTAGATTTGATACATATTTACATTATATTACGAATTCCAAGATGTTTTCGGCACAAGATTGATATTGCGAAATATAATTAGACATGTTAGGTATGATAGTAGTTAATAAAGTTTTTAGTTTCATAGTCAATAAATAATTAATAATTTGTGTTTGTCTAATATTTTTCTACATTATTTTTATTTATGTTTCAGTTATGGAAGCTGAACTAAAAAAGAAATATTGTAATGTTACTCGTCAAATAATAAATCTTTTTCTGTCTTTGTGTGAACAGTATCAATTGAAGAAAAAGATACCAAAACATGGATTAGTTGTACAACTTAATTTATCTGTCTACATGAACTCTCGATGTCAAGTGGACTTGATTGACATGCAGTCAGAGCCAGATAAAGATTATCGATTCATTATGAATTATCAAGATCATTTAACCAAATTCACAATTCTTCCTCCTCTAAAGACGAAGACTGCCGAGGAAGTCGCCTACCAACTCAGACATATTTTGTTTATTCGGTGCCCCATGTATACTTCAAAGCGACAATAGTCGTGAATTCGTAAATAAAATAATTAAAAGTTTGGCCGATATGTGGCCTGGAATGAAGCTTGTTAATGGTAAACCGCGACATTCAGAGTCAGGGTTCGGTTGAAAGATCGAACCAAGATATTCGTGACATACTGGTAGCGTGGATGGCTGACAATAATACGGAAAAATGGTCTGAAGGACTCCGATTTATTCAAAGAAAGAAGAATCGAGCTCTCCATTCGGTAATTAAGACAAGTCCTTATGAGGCTATGTTTGGATCAGCGCAAAAGATCGGACTTGCGGATTCCTCTCTTTCCAGTGACATGTATTCTTCTATAGAAACTGAAGAAGAATTGGAACAACTTCTTTCTTCGGTAAAGAATAATGATCAAGATAAGAATGATGAAGAAGAAGTTAACGAACAATTTAGTAAGATAAAAATATACCTCAAGCTGGAGAGGTTACACAAGAATAAAAAAAAAAGATGACAGCAAAATTTATTGTGTGATTTGTGAAAACGAAACTTCAGGAGCTTACAAGTGTTCAGGATGTCATCAATATATTCACGTTATTTGCGGAGAAAGTGATGAGAATAATGAGGGTTTCGGAAGGCAGAACGTTACTTGCAAGCTCTGTATAAGGAAGAACAGTATCAGCGTTGAGAGAGAATATGCTAAATCTGGTCAAAAACAACAAGCACAAAAAATGATTTCATTTTTCTAAATCAAAATTGCCTAAAGTTGATATTAGAACTAGTGTAGCGGTCAGACGTTGATGCCTGACGTTGATAAAGGACGCGCAGCTCCCAGAAATGTCTTAGCTGTTGTTGCCGGAATTAATTCATCAGGGCTTTATCAATTAGGTACCAAAGAAGGGCTTCTTGAGCGATTTTATGCTCGCAATGAATTTATAGTTGCTGAGAGCAACTTTATTGAACTGCAAGACGTACTTCACTAACTCTTCGTTCAGCTTCTATGTTGTCATCTGGAAGTAAGCAAGGTTTTATAAGCTGCCACTGTAAAAGATACTGCATTGACAAAAAATGCAAATGTCTCTCTAAAAATATAAAGTGCAATTCCAAATGTGACAATAATAGTTCTTGCAAAAATAAATAATTTATTAATAATTCCCACAAAGGAACCAATATATATTACAAACAATGTTTCTTATTAGAAAAATACTAATTAATGAAGATTTCTATTACAAAATCTTCTTTGATTAAAAGAGTCATAGTATTAATAAAGATAACTGTATTTTCTTTTACAATTCTCAGTCAAAAAGATAATTTGTTTCATTTTAATTGAATTAATGTCGATTGTTATAACAAAATAACGTCAATTATTTTATTTTATGAATCCTTGATACTTACGTATGAAAAAAAATATTGTACATTTTAGTCAAATAAAAAAATTTATTTGTAAATAATTTTGTCAATTGATAGCAAATTTGTTTTTAATAAAAGAACTCTTACAAAGAGAGCAACTCTAACAGTATTTTATATTATTATTAATAAAAAATACTGATGAATGAAAACTTCTATCACAGAAACTTAATTGTTTTAAATTTTATTATAAGAGTTATAGGATTCATAAGGCTAACTGTTAATTTTCTTTATAATTTTTTTTTTATAATTTTATTTTTATTGCATTATTGCTGTATCAATAAACGTCAAATTTCAAAGATTTAACTACCTTTTGTCCTTTTATGTCCCACGTTGAGATGTGCTGCCTCCAATACATCAAATAGCTCATCTGCCTTACAGAAATAGCGAATTTTAGAATCATCCATACCTTCAGAACCACTTTCAATCAGTTTTTCAGTATCACCAAGTTTTAAGATGTCGTATCGCTTTATATGACGATACTGCTTTGATGATACCGATTGCTTATTTTTTCGAAGTAACTGAGCTTCTTTTACTTTTTGAAGTAATATTTCGTACCACATAATTAGCACGCAAACCAACAACGTCCACACTCTAGCAATACGCTAAATAAAATAACGAACAAGAATGTGCATGAATCCGTCGGCCGTTGATAGATTGTATTTGTCTTACATCGCGTCATGGCTGCATCAATAAGCGTCCACAACGCGTTGTGGCATTTTTACATTGCCAGAACGCGTTTTGGTCGATTATCAAAAGAACCTCAACACGAATTTCGCTTTGTGGCCTTTTTGAATATGCCTAAACGCGTTATGAGCATTTTGGAAAGTGCCTCGACGCAAATTTCGCGTTGTGGCTGAATCTGAGAAGTCAGAACGCGTTGTGATCGGTTTTTTCGTTCAGTGAGCGTTTTCGGTCTTTGAGCCTAACATATATACAAGGTGTTTCAGACTACCCGTACCACCCATTTGAAAACTAGAGAAGTAATTATTTAAAAAAAATAAAAACATTTTCTTTATAAATCGGGTGCGCTCTATCGAATGGTGATATTTTCAACTTCTTGAAATCGAAAAACAAATTGAATTAACAATTCCATATTTTTTCTTAAAAACAACTGTATGTTTTCTTTACACCAATTGATTCCGCTCATTATTTTGTACATAAAAGTATTAAGTTAAGATAATCGAAAAATGCATATTTTACAAGATATTTTATGGTTTATGTAAAATTAAGAAATGATTTTAAGTCTCATAACTCCAAAAGCACTTCATGGAAAAATAATTTAGTGTTTTGGACAGCTCTGGATGTAAGGCTAGAAGAATATGCAATGAAAAAGAGGGGGTTTTTTAAAAAAATGCACTTCCGGTCTGAATCGCCTATTTCCGGCCGGAACCAGAAGTTGAAAATATCACTATTCGATAGAGCGCACTCGATTTATAAAGAAAATGTTTTTACTTTTTTTAAATAACCACTTCTCTAGTTTTTAAATGGGTGGTACGAGTGGTCTGAAACACTCTGTATATATAAATATATATGTATATATATATATATATATATATATATATATATACACGGTGGGCCATTTTAATCGATGCACTCGAATATCTCGAAAACAGCACTCTTCAGAAAGAAATGTTTCAAACAAAAATTGTAGGGTGTGAAGGGAGACATAAGATGGTAGCATTGGTTTGACCTTGGAAAGTCATTTGAAGGTCACATAAAAGTCATCTTCAATTTCTTAAATTGAACCCACTATTTTTCATTACATATTCTTGTAGCTTATCTCGAGAGCTTTCCAAAACACTACAGACAAATGTTTTTTCATTAAGTACTTTTTGAGTTATAAGGCTTCAAAGTTTGCAGTACTTCGATATAAAATGCAAAATATCTCGTAAAATATTTAGTTTTCGGTAGTCTTACCCTAATACTTTTATGCACAGGATAATGAGACAAAACTATTGGTGCAAAGAAAACGTATGATTGTTTATAACAAAAAGTGCATTGCAAATTACACATTTTTTGTTATAAACAATCATACGTTTTCTTTGCACCAATAGTTTTGTCTCATTATCCTGTGCATAAAAGTATTAGAGTAAAACTACCGAAAACTAAGTATTTTACGAGATATTTTGCATTTCATATCGAAGTACTGCAAACTTTGAAGCCTTATAACTCAAAAAGTACTTAATGAAAAAACATTTGTCTGTAGTGTTTTGGAAAGCTCTCGAGATAAGCTACAAGAATATGTAATGAAAAATAGTGGGTTCAATTTAAGAAATTGAAGGTGACTTTTATGTGACCTTCAAATGACTTTCCAAGGTCAAACCAATGCTACCATCTTATGTCCCCCTTCACACCCTACAATTTTTGTTTGAAACATTTCTTTCTGAAGAGTGCTGTTTTCGAGATATTCGAGTGCATCGATTAAAATGGCCCACCGTGTATATACAGGGTGACCCATTTTAATTTCCCCAGCCAAATATTTCGGAAAATAATGAAAAATCGAAAAAATGTTTCAGACAAAAGTTGTATGGTTTCTAGGGGAACATAAGATGGCACCATTGGTTTGACCTTGAAGAGTTATTTGAAGGTCACATGAAGGTCACCTTCAATTTCTTAAATGAAACCTACATTTTCTCATTACATATTCTTGTAGCTTATCTCGAGAGCTTTCCAAAACACTATAATAAAATATTTTTTTATTGAGTACTTTTCGAGTTATGAGGCTTGAAATCATTTCTTAATTTAACATAAACCGTAATATATCTAGTAAAATATTCATTTTTCGATTATCTTGCCTTAACACTTTTATGTACAAAATAATGAGAGAAATCAATTGGTGTAAAAAAAACACATAGTTGTTTCAAAGAAAAAATATGTAGAAAATGTAAAATATGTAAAAAAATATATAATATATCAAAGAATAAATATTTTTCATTATTTTCCGAAATATTTGGCTGGGGAAATTAAAATGGGTCACCCTGCATATATATTGTTACGCCCGCGGCGAGGACTTCGAACAGGGTCTTCTAATTGTTTTCTGCGCCTATCCTCCAAGTTTTCCTCCTCCAAGACCATACGGGCCACTAAATTTTCTTTAGACTCAGCTTTAGCGCAATAAGCACAGCTCTTTTCCGCACAAGGTCGTTTCGACAAACCATCAGCATTTTGATGCAGCCGCTTCTTCCGATGGATTATCTCACATTCAAACTGTTGTAATCTTTCTAGCTACCGGGCTAACTGACCCTCCAGATCTTTAAAAGACATTAACCAGCGAAGAGAAATATGATCTGTACGAATCAGGAACTTCCTTCCATATAAATAATGATGAAAAGATTTGAGTGATTCCACTATAGCCAAAAGTTCTCGACGAGTCACACAATAATTCTTCTCAGCTTTACTAAGGACTCGGCTATAATACGCAATCACCTTCTCCGAGCCTAGATACTGATGCTTCGAACCATGGAATCGGAGCAGTTTTATCTCAGATTCAATTCTGAATGAACTCTCCAAGCTGAGTGGGAAAAGAAAGGATGAAGAGATCAACTTACACTTTAACTCCTGAAACGCTTCCTGACACGCCTGGGTCCATTCAAATTTATACTGATTTTCAGTAAGCAAAAACAGGGCTTTTGCAAAGAAAAACCTTTTACGAATTTCCTATAGTAGGAACAAAATCCCAGAAAACTACGGACTTACTTTTTATTCTGAGGAATAGGCCAATTTTCTACCGCCAAAATTTTCTCGGGGTCCGTAGCAACACCTTGTCCAGAAACAACATGTCCCAAATACTTCACTTTCCTACCAAAGAGGGAACACTTTTTAGGATTGATTCTCAGGCCCGCTGAACGGAAGCGAAGAAAAACCTCCATTAGTTTTGATAGCATCTCTTCAAAAGTTTTACTAAAAACAATAATATCGTCCAGATAGACCAAACAAATTTTAAACAGAATGTTCTGTAACACCTTTTTCATTAAATGCTCAAAGGTCGCTGGAGCATTACATAAACAGAAAGGCATTACCTTGAATTGCCATAATCCGTTTCCTACGGAAAACGCTGTCTTTTCTCTATCCAAAGGATGAACTTTTACCTGCCAGTATCCACTTTTCAGGTCTAGAGTCGAAAACCAAGAATTTCCAGACAACTGATCCAAAATATCCTCAATACGTGGAAGAGGATAGGAATCTTTGATGGTGACAGCATTCAACTTCCGAAAATCCACACAAAATCTTAATGATCCATCCTTTTTCTTTACAAGGACTACAGGAGATGTCCATGGGCTTTGCGATTCTTCAATGACATCCTGAGATTTCATTTCCCGAATTATACGATTAACCTCCTCTTTGAGATGTAAAGGGATCCTGCGAGGAGCCTGTTTGATGGGATCAGAATCTTTTAGTTTAATAACATGTTCTAAAATTTCACAATTTCCCGAAGTTAAATCCTCCGAAAATATATCTTGGAATTCCCTCAGGAATTCAGCAAAAAGATCCTTTTGGTGAGAATTTAGGTCTTTAGAATTTTCTTCAAATAAAGTTTTCAAAGAACACGGGACTTCTGAAATTATTCGTATACAGGGGAACTCAAGGGCCTTTTCAGAATTACCAAAAAAAAGATCGACAATTTTTTCCAAATTCAGCATTTGAAGGAAATCAGCTCCCAATATACAATCGTCAGAAATATTTGCAACTAGCATCGGAATATCTAAAGAAAACTCCCCTAATTTAACTTGGACAATGACTTTAAAAAGAATCGGAACAACTTCTCCCGTCGGGTATCTAATAAAGCTTCCCCTAACCTCGTACCGCCGTCCTGGCACTTTAACCAGGTTTTTATTCAAAACTGAGATATCGGAGCTCGTGTCAATTTAAAAATTACAGCTATTATGATCAACCGAACCTTTATAACAAAACAAAAACGAATTTTCTTTAATCCTACCTAAATTAAAATATTTTTCATCTGGGGCATTCATTCCCCCAGTCGAACCCGCTCCGAAAAGTTCGACTAATTCTTGTTTTCCTCAAAGGACGGGCATTCCGATCGAAAGTGCCCCTCAGCGCCGCAGTGCCAACACTCCTTCTTTGAATCAAAGCTGTTCTTCCGAAATTTATTATTCTTATTCTCTAACCTCCCTTTACCGTTTTCATTTGTTTTCGCCTCCCCAATCTTTTGTCCGCCGAATTTGTTATTAAATCTGTTATTAAATTTATTATTAAATTTATTAAATTTGTTTTTGAGAAAGCTATTTTCTTGGATGACTTTCACAGCCATCGCTCTTTCTACCGTGACTTTTAAGGAAGAAATATTCTCTAACTGTAAAGTTCTCTTCAGAAAGCCGTCCGTCAACGCGGCTATGAATTGCGCGCAAGCAATTTTGTCCCTCACCTCGTGGGAACATTCGGGGTAAGCGAGTCGAGATAGTCTTTCCAAATCCGCGCCCAGGGTAGCCAAATCCTCCGAAATTTTCTGCTTTCTATTAGTGAATTGGGAATAAAAAGACTGAGCCAGATGCCCCTCCCCGAAACGTAATTCCAATTTTGATTTCAAATCCTCGTATCCCAAACTCCCGATTTCGAAAATTCCATCTAAAACCGAACGCGCTTTGTCCCTTAAACAAGCTGCCAGAGCTACAGTCTTGTGAGAATCGTTCCATCCGTTGGCACGCGCAATCAACTCGAATTGAGTAGGAAATTCGCGCAAGGGAGCACTTCCGTCGTAATTATCGGGTTTAAGTTTAAAATCGAGCTCGTGTGAATTATTATTGGAAGGACTTAGCTGTGGAGCTGGTGATTGACGCTCTCGCTGATTGAGGCTCTCCTCCAGACGCCGGAGCTCGCCGTCCCTTTCCCGGAGCAGCGCCTCGAATTCAGCGCGCATCTGCCGACGCTCCTCTCGCAGCTCGCGGATCTCCCGCATCGCAGCCTGGAGCGTGGTCGCCTCCAACGACGGTCCCGAAGAAGGAAGCAGGGTCGCCGCACGGATCCTTTTGCGCGTAGAGACGCTCGTCGCTGGTTCTTGCAGCTCGAAATTGGTGGCCATCTCTCCGTCCTTTTTGGCACAAAACGTTGCTCGGAAGGAATTACCGCGGAGTCCGCTCTATCCCGGACGAGCCCCCAAAATGTTACGCCCGCGGCGAGGACTTCGATTTATATCGAAGACGCACGCGAAGAGATCGGCCGCTCGCTAGTCGCGCGAAATGAATAGACACTTTTAAAAGGAACTTGGAACTCTTTAATGCACAACACCACAACACAGAACACTACAAACGGTAACACAGAACGTAATAGCAATTCGGCTCGGTTCGATACACAAACGCGTCCGCGCAGCTTGACAACTGGAACCGAACTCAGATGACAGGCGCTGCTGTCAACAACCTCTTGACAACGCGCTTCTTCTCGTAAATCGGCGTCGTCCCGATGAACACGGACATCAGGGCCGTAACAATATATATATATATATATATATATATATATATATATATATTTCTTTCTAATATTTAATATTGATTATTAATATTTTTAATATAAAACAATTAAAGAAAAAGGCTAGAAAGTAAAATTACATTATAAAATTAATTACATTTTAAAATATAGTAATTGCTATAAAAAAGTTGATATTGCGGGAATTCAAACTCATCGACGCAGTTACAAAAATTTAATGCGCTCAACTTAATTGCTAAATGTATTTAACGTATTGCTGGGCGGATGCTCAATTTTAAAAATTTTTGTAAATTTTTCAGAAACTAAGGCCTATGTACTCAAATTCTTTTACAATTTCCACAAACTTTATTCCCTTTCCTCTTCAAGTGAACTATGATTCATTTTTTTGACAGTTATTGTTATCTTCGTGTTAATAATTATTAATATAATAAATGTACACACAGGGTGTTCATTTTAAACTTTCCACTCGTTTATTTCATGATTGACTATTTTCTGCGAAAAATGCCAAGACGTTAATTTTGTTTTTGAGGGGGATATTTAAGTACATTAAATGAATATTTTACGAGAAATTGTATAGTTTATATGAAATTACAAAATTATTTCAAATCTCATAACTCGAAAAGTATTTATTATTAACATAAAAAATACTTTATTATAGTATTTTAGAAAGCTATCGAGAAATGAAAAATAGGGAGTTTCATTTAAAAAAATATTTAACTTCATATAACTTTAGCACCTTCACTCAAGGTTAAATATAATTCACTGTTAAATGTCCCCTTCGTTTGAATACTACAATTTGTCCCCAAAATGTCCCCTTGTTTGAATACTACAATTTGTCTAAAACATTTTTTCATTTGATCACTTTCTGTGATGTTAATCGGGGCGCACAATTAAAATGGAACATCCTGTATATACTTCAAGTAAACACGCATGTAATCGTAAATTTCATTGATTTTGTCATATTTCTGTTACAGGAAATACTGATTTATATAAACTATCCGATAATACCCTTAGAAAATTGGAATTATGTGAAGATCATTTCTCTGACACATCATTCACAAAACGCAACAAAAGTACGATTGATACGAGATGCTATATCAATTGCATATAATAACGCTGAATCATTCGTAAACGAACAAAATATTGAAGTGAAAGAGAGACATACAATAGTACTTTCTCCTAATAATGGAAACAAGATAGAAGAACAAGTACCTCAAAAGTGTACTCTGTGAACATACAGACCTGCAATTTTAAATTTTGAAATGTCTGCAGAGGAGGAAGACGTAATGGAATAGATACATCTGGAGCCACCTATACATCAAAACGTTAAAAACAAAGATAATAGTAAATCTAAAATATATAATAATAAAAAGAACAATCCCAAAATAATAAAAAGAGCATTGAGAATAGAAAATTTCAATTTACGTCAAAAAATAAAACGCTTAAAATATCAGTTGCGATGTATGACACAAAATTGTAAAAAATCAAACAAGAAGAAACAGAAAAAAGAAATGCTACAGAATTTAATAAATGAACAAGAATTATATCCTGTGACAAAAACAATGATAAATTTACAACTGCATATGCCACATACACGATATACTGAAGAAGAGAAAATGCTTTCCAAGCAATTATATTATTATTCAGCCTCAGCATTTTGCCGTTTAAAAAAAGCAGGTTGTAATTTTCCTGGACAAAAAACAATTAGAAGATGGATAGAAGAATACAGTATAAAACCAGAATTTTGTGATATTTTATTTTAAAAATTAAAAGAAAAATTGCACAAATCCCTGAAGAACAAAGAGTGTGTGCTTTAAAATGGGATGAGATGTCTATAAAAAGCTATGAAGAATATTCCTCAAAACTGGACCAGATAGAAGGTCTTGTTGATTTAGGATCTTTGGGCAGAAAAGCAGAAAGAACCAAATGTGTATTTTGCCTTGATAGTCTGAATGCACGGCGACAACCATTGGCATATTTTTTTCCAGGCAAATGTATGAGATCACATGAAATAGTTTACTTAGTCATGTGTCTAGATAAATTGATTGAAACAGGTGCTGACGTGAAACTAGTAACATGTGATCAAGATACAAATAATGAAGCCACTTATAGTCAACTAGGCGTTGATGTCCAAGAACCGTATTTCATGCACAATAATAAAAGATATCATGCTTCATATGATTTTCCGCATTTAGTAAAAAGACTAGCGAGTTTCCTTAGAACGCATGACAAGATATATTGCAAAGGAGAAATAATCGCATCATATTCTGATTTTGTAAAGACATGGTGCAAAAACCTGTTGCGATAATGCGACAAAAGGAGGCTCAAATTTATTAGGTGTACAACTTTGCTTCCGCCGTTTTTTTGTAGATCGCTTTAGCGGTAGGTGGTCGAAATAAATAGATCATAGATGTCATACAATATACTTGGACATCTGTCAACATAACCCCATAGAAACATTAGTCGATTTGTGTCTCCATCATAAAGTTATTCTCAATTGAAAATGTCTGTGTACGAGCCAAATTCTCGTCATTTGCGGGAGGTTTTAATTTTCTGCTTCAATATGAAGAAATCTGCGGCTGAAACTCATCGAATGCTCTCAGATACTTATGGTGAGGCTTCTATTAGTGAAAGAACGTGTCGTGAGTGGTTTCAACACTTCAAGAACAGTGATTTTGACGTCGAAGACCGGCATAGCGGTGGAAGAAAGAAGATTGTATTAAGCTGTTAAAACCGACTGAAACAATCATAGGCGATCGGTATCGAACGCAATTGATGTGTTTGAGCCGAGCATTGAAAGACAAACGGCCGCAATACAACGAGAGACACGATAAAGTGATTTTGCAGCATGACAAGCTCGACCCCATGTTATGAAAGTGGTCAAGACATATTTGAAAACGTTGAAATGGGAAGTCTTACCCCACCCGCTGTATTGTCCAGACGTTACTCCCTCTGACTATCACTTGTTTCGATCAATGGCACACGGCCTGGCTGACCAGCACTTCCAGTCTTATGAAGAAATAAAAAATTGGATCGATTCGTGGATCGCCTCAAAATATGATCAGTTTTTTCGACGCAGGATTCATACGCTGCCCGAAAGATGGGAGAAAGTAGTGGCCAGCGATGGACAATACTTAGAATCATAAATGTATAACTAGTTTTTTACAATAAAGCCTCGAATTTCGGAAAAAAAACGGCGGAAACAAAGTTGTACACCTAATATTATCCCATATTACACAAGCACACAATCGTCCGAATTATTTTGAAGCTATGAATGTGAAAAGAGCATTTCAATTATTTAGCATTTCAATTATACATTCGCAGCTGCAATTAAAATAGCTGGTGATGATAAAGAATTAGATTCAA
>NW_020229340.1:45000-257294 GCF_003227725.1 Camponotus floridanus
CTACACCGCCGTGCCTAAAATGAAGAGCGCGACCGCTGACGAGTTGAACCGAATTTATAACGCCGCCACGACTGCCATCAATGCTCAGGAGAGCATTGAAAGACCCATCGGCACGCACGGTATGGACCTCTTCAATTACCTGCTCGTCGAGCGCTTTGACACACAGACTCGAATGCAGTGGGAGTCCTCGATCCGCGATTCCGTCGACCCGCCAAGCAACGACGTCCTTATGGACTTCATAGCGAAGCAGATCCTCACGCTGAACGCCGTGCAGCCAACCACTGCCGCAAAATCCGGAGACACTTCTCGGTCCGCAAAGTCGCACTTTGTAAAACGCGCATCCGGTTCGTCAACGTGCGCCGCCTGTAAAGAAAAGCATTCGATTATGCAATGCTCGACGTTCAAGGCCAAGACCGCTGCCGAGCGAAAAGGCCTAGTAGAAGCAAACAGATTGTGCTTCAACTGCCTCGGCAACCATTACCTGGCAAAATGTCAGTCGTCGAAAACTTGCTTCACTTGCAAGGCACGCCACCACACGCTTCTGCACGACGCATACTCGCAATCTGATGGTGCGATTTCCTTGTCCACCACACGCTTCGCATCAGACCGCAAGGCGATTCTTCTTGCCACCGCAAGGCGATTCTTCTTGCCACCGCACGGGTCACTATCAAGGACCACGTGGGAAGACCGCACGACATCCGAGCACTGATCGACCAAGGATTAGAGGTCTCTCTAGTCTCAGAGGCCCTGGCACAACGATTGCGCCTGCCGCGGATCCGCTCCTCGATGACGATAGCCGGGATCGGAGGAGCCTCTGGAGCAACCCGCGGACGGCTGTCTTTGGCCCTCTCCTCGGCAATAACTGGAGCAACGCTCCCCGTCCAGGCGTACGTTCTGCCGCATCTCTCCTCGTACCAGGGGCCCATCGTGCGAGCCAGCGTCACCTGGCCCCACATACGCGGTCTCCCTCTGGCCGATCCGCAGTATTTAGACCGAGATTCAATCGAGATACTGCTCGGTGCGGATGTCTATTCCGCCATCCTTCAAGATGGACTCCGCAAGGGAGGCAAAGACGAGCCCATCGCGCAGAAGAACTCTCTCGGGTGGATCCTGTCGGGAGGACACCGAGCCACGACCCAGAGTAGCCATGCCGCTCACCAATGCACCATAGACCGCCAGCTGACCGACTTGGTGCAGCTCTTCTGGGAGCAGGAGAAGGAGAATACCGCTCCCGTCGCTCTTACCCCGGAGGAGAGAAGGTGCGAGGACATCTTCGTCCGCGAGCACTCACGCACCACCGCCGGACGTTACATTGTGAGGCTTCCCTTCTCCGGAGCTCCACCCTCTCTGTCAGGAACCCGTCGGCCGGCCGAGCGTTTGCTCCATGCCATGGAGCGCCGCTGCGACAAGGACGCTCGATTCGGCAACCTCTACCGCAGCTTCATGAAGGACTACGAAGACCTGCAACACATGGAAGCTGTAACCACATCATCACAACATCATCACAAGAAGATACTGCAAGGTGCTACTTACCGCATCACGGAGTGTTGCGAGAAACGAGCATCACCACTAAGCTCAGAGTCGTGTTCAACGGCTCACAGCTCACGACCTCGGGCACCTCGCTCAACACCAGTCTGCTGACTGGTGCCAATCTCCTGCCAGTTCTCGCCGACGTACTCCTGCGCTGGCGCTGGCACCGTTACGTCTTCTTGGCGGACATTGAGAAAATGTACCGCCAAATTCTTGTTCATCCAGACGACCGCGATCATCAGCGGATACTTTGGCGGCACCGTGCCGTTGACGACATCCGCGAATACCGCTTGCGAACGGTCACATATGGCTTGGCGTGCGCGCCATTCCTCGCCATACGGACCTTACACCAGCTCGCCGACGATGAAGGTCACCGATTTCCACAAGGAGCTGTCGCGCTGCGCCGCGATACTTACGTGGACGACGTCGTGACCGGCGCGAGCACCCTCTCGGAGGCCACCGCAGTGCAACGGGAGCTTCGCAGCCTCTGCATGGCGGGCGGGTTTCCTCTTCGAAAATGGGCGGCCAACCACCTCAGCATCCTGGACGGCGTTCCGCACGAGCACCGGCTCACCCACTCACCTCACTCATGGTCTCACGAGAACCACACAACACTCGGTCTTCACTGGCACCCAGCTGGTGACCACTTCACTTTTTTACAACCGACACGTCACTTCGACGAACTTACAAAACGGCGTGTCCTGTCCGAAACCGCACGAATGTTCGATCCTCTCGGCTGGATCACCCCGGTCACAATGCGGGCCAAGATCCTAATCCAGTCCGTCTGGCTCCAGAAGATCGACTGGGACACTCCACTTCCATCACCGGACACGCTCGCTTGGCGGAACCTGCTCTCGCAACTTCCGCGCCTCAACGAGATAAAGGTACCTCGTTGGCTCGGCAGTGACGGTCCGCACTCACACGTCGAACTACACGGATTCGCCGACGCATCGGAGGGTACGCCGCCGTGGTGTACCTCCGCTCCTCTACTGGAAGGAGCACCGCACTCCACCTGCTGACCGCTAAGGGCAAGGTCGCGCCCGTGAAGCCCGTGTCCTTGCCGAGACTCGAGCTATGCGCGGCCGCCCTCTTGACGAACCTCGTCGTTCACACGCGCACTCTGCTAAGTTTGTCCTCAGCTCCAGTCTTCCTTTGGTCGGACTCCAGGGTCACTCTTCACTGGATCCACGGACACGCCTCCCGCTGGAAGACCTACGTGGCCAACAGAGTGTCGCTGATCCAGGAGCGGCTACCCGAGGCGCGGTGGCGACATGTGCCGGGCAAGGACAACCCAGCTGACTGCGCCTCCCGAGGAGTTCTGCCCAGCGACCTGGTCGGTCATCCTCTTTGGTGGACGGGACCATCCTGGCTTTTAGAGGACCAAGCAAGGTGGCCGGACAACGACGGCGCCCTGCTTAACGCTGCTATGCCGGAGCAAAGGGCCGTCGCCTCACTCTCGGCGGCTGTCAAGGACGTTTCTGAATCGGCCTTCCTGCTCCGTTTCTCGTCATTGCACTGACTGCTCAGGGTGACAGCCTGGTGTCTTCGATGGCGACGGACCGGCACCCGGAGATCTCGCACCACCGCTGACGCCGCACTCTCACTCACGTCTTGCGAGATCGAAGACGCACTCCTTCACTGGATTCGCATCACACAGACTCTGCACTTCCTCGGTGAGATCACAGCACTCAGCAAAGGACGCGCCTTGCCAGCCAGAAGTCCTCTCACCAAGCTGAGTCCGTTCCTCGACGACAGCGGTGTAATGCGAGTCGGAGGACGACTGAAGAACGCCATCCTGTCTCACGACGAGCGGCATCCCAGCATTATCCCACCGGAGTCAAGGTTGACTCACTTGATGGTGGACTCCTGCCACCGGCGGACCCTGCACGGAGGAGTGCAGCTCACCCTCGGGTTGCTTCGTCAACGAGTCTGGATCCCACGTGGTCGAGCAGTCGTCAAGCGGGCGATCCACCGATGCGTCACCTGCACGCGGTGGAGAGCCGCCGCACCGCAACCACTCATGGGCAATCTGCCCCGGGAACGAGTGACTCCTGCACGCCCGTTCCTGCGCACCGGAGTCGACTACGCCGGCCCTATCCTCATTCGGGCCAGTAAGGGACGAGGCCACAAGGCATCCAAGGGCTTCATCGCAGTTTTCGTCTGCCTCAGCACCAAGGCGGTCCATCTGGAGGCAGTCACGGACTACACGGCCGAGGCGTTCCTGGCTGCCTTCCGCCGCTTCGTTTCCCGGCGAGGCCTCTGCAGCGACGTCTTCTCCGACTGCGGCACGAACTTCGTCGGAGCTGACCGTGAGCTGCGGGAGCTGTTCCGCGCTTCCTCTTCCGACGGCCGTCGGATAATTCACGCAACAGTTTCCGACGGCGTGAGATGGAGGTTCAACCCCCCCGCAGCACCACACTTCGGCGGACTATGGGAGGCCGCCGTCAAATCCACCAAACACCACCTCCGAAGGGTCATCGGCGAAGCCACCCTCACTTACGAGGAAATGGCGACTCTCCTCACTCAGATGGAGGCGTGCCTAAATTCGCGTCCGTTGCAGCCGCTGACGGACGATCCCGACGATCTGGCGGCGCTAACACCAGGGCACTTCATCATCGGCGCCCCCCTCGTGGCCGTTCCGGAGCCGTCACTCACGTCCGAGAAGGACACCGCTCTATCTCGGTGACGGCTTCTTCAAAAAATGCGCGACCACTTTTGGGAACGGTGGACGCGCGAGTATCTCAGCACTTTGGCGTCACGACCAAAGTGGACCAAGGACGAAGCCGGCCCGAGCATCGGCGACCTGTGCCTGCTGCGATCGGAGATCACGCCTCCGACGAGATGGCCACTCGCCCGCATCACGGCACTGCACCCGGGAGACGACGGAATTACACGCGTCGTCACCGTCCGCACCGCATCTTCGGAGTTCACTCGGCCACTCGCGAAGATCATCGTCCTGCCAGGAGACAACGCCAGGGCAGACTCATCACAACCGGATTCGTGAGCCCGCACAATCACACGTTCTTATTTCGTTTCTTCTTTTTTTTGCTGCGGTTTCTCATTAATTCGTTTCACCGCATCGCACTTCACTCGCGTCACTTATAACCTCACGTACGATCGGCGGATCGCGTTATTAATTGTCTTCTCGCGTTTTCTTTTTCTTTCATTTTCACGTCGCGATTTCACGATCACTCATCACCGCACTCCACGTTTTGGAAATCAACCGCCAATACTTTTACACATTGTACACGACATCACGAGTATGTTACTCATTATTCACCATCACAATGTTTCACCAAAACGCAATACTCACTCAAGCGAAGATTTCAATAGACTGAATCACACGTGTTGTCACATTCCATTCATCACGCGCGATTCACAATTCACAAATCGAACTATTCATGACATCTGTCAGTACTTACACGCACTCATTCATTTCGTCATGTACTGACGAGGCGGGCGGGATGTTTGAAATTCATATTTCGCATGCATATCATCTCAGCTCATTATTACCGAAAACCGAGATTTTTCAAATTAACGGACGTCGAGAATCTTCTCGACGTTTCTATTTATAGAGAAAAAACCGATCGTTCGAGTTATCTCTATTTTATTGCCACCGCAAAAAACGTTTGTCTCTGCCGTTGACAATAACAGTGTCAACGGTCGCCGAAAACTGTACAGCTTACGGGCATGCGCGCCCATGCGTCACGATCAGCTGATTACCAATCAGCTGATCTAAAAAGATCGCGCGCATGACAATTAACTCATTGTCAGCGGTAGACCTCATCAGCGGCCAATGACGCGCGGCGCCCTGAGGTCACCGCCAAAATACAAAGTTAATTGGGCCACGTCGATACGGGCCCAAAAATCTGCCCGGTATATAACGAGCACCGCGCGAGGACACCTCGAAGTCTCGCACTTTTCGCTCTCGCACTTTTCGCCAAACCGCACTTATCGCTTCGCAAACCGCAGTATTATTCGACCGCTTTTTTCACTCGGACTTTCCTCTCGATTACGGACTTGAACTAATTTTCGGCAATATTTCTCGAATTCTGAAATATATATATATATATTTGTGTAAAACTTTATTTATCGTGTGGTGTTGAAAATAAAACTCTCAAAAGTACAAAAAAATCATACGTGTCGTAGCTTGTTTTTTCTCAATTGTGCAGTGTCCGAGTCCAAGACCTTTTCTGTCGCGCCTATCGTCTCGAATAACTCATTCGCGAACACCTGCATAGACATAAATATAGTTACGCGGAAATATTCCCTACATATATAATTATTTATTTTATATATATATATATATATATATATATATATATATAATTAAACATATAAGGAATATTTCTTCATAACTGTATTTGTTAGACACAAGGCAGGCAAATGTAATAAATGTCTGTGTAATTATAATTATGGTTGCGCAGTCAAATATGTAAATTTCTACACACACACACACACACTATATATATATATATATATATATATATATATATATATATATATATACAGGGTCTACCAAAAGTGTGGAAACCCCTAAATATCTCGGAAAATATACGTTTTACAGAAAAGTGTTTCCAACAAAAGTTGTAGGGTTTAAGAAGATCTATATACTGATTCTATCAGTTTGACCTTGGATGGCGTCGTCAAGGTCAGGTCAAGGTCACATTGACTTTTTTAAATGACACCCCCTACATTTGATTGCATATTCTTATAGCTTAATTCAAGAGCTTTCCAAAACACTATAATAATGTTCATTTTTATTAAGTACTTTGCGAGTTATGAGGGTTGAAATAATTTCTTAATTTTACATAAACCATAAAATATCTAGTAAACCATTCATTTTTCGATTATCTTACCTTCATACTTTTATGTACAAATTAATGAGAGGAATCAATTGTGTAAAGAAAACACATAGTTGTTTCTAAGAAAAAATATGTAATTTGCAATTAACAATTCCATATTTTTTCTTAAAAACAACTGTATGTTTTCTTTACACCAATTGATTCCTTTCATTATTTTGTACATAAAAGTATGAAGGTAAGATAATCGAAAAATGAATGGTTTACTAGATATTTTATGGTTTATGTAAAATTAAGAAATTATTTCAACCCTCATAACTCGCAAAGTACTTAATAAAAATGAACATTATTATAGTGTTTTGGAAAGCTCTTGAATTAAGCTATAAGAATATGCAATCAAATGTAGGGGGTGTCATTTAAAAAAGTCAATGTGACCTTGACCTGACCTTGACGACGCCATCCAAGGTCAAACTGATAGAATCAGTATATAGATCTTCTTAAACCCTACAACTTTTGTTGGAAACACTTTTCTGTAAAACGTATATTTTCCGAGATATTTAGGGGTTTCCACACTTTTGGTAGACCCTGTATATATGTGGCGTTCTGCCATACGCCATACAGGCATGACGGCGCACAGCGCCGAGCGCCTGAACGCGCGGCAACCTAAGCGCGCAAACTAGCGCGCGGCAGCACAGGCATACAGGCGCCGATCTTCGCGCAAGTGAAATCCGGCAGGGCCCGTATATAAGGCCGACCGCGAGAAGCCGAATTTGAGTCTCAGCTCGGAGCATTTTGGCAGGGTCAATAACACTGCACATTATCCAGCTTGAGTACTCCTCTTTTGTGGTAACCGGAGGGTCAAACTTCCGTTAACATTCGCCGCCAGCCGAGTCGCATTCCACGACCAGCGTCGACGGCCCGATCACCAGGGCCACCTCGACCGTCGAGCGGAGCAGCTGCCGAGCCGGAGAAGAGGGTGTCGTTCTCCTTGCTGCCGTGGACACTACAGCTGATTGACTTGGAGCCACCTCGTCTCACTAGGCCACCACGAGAGCTGCTAGCCACCTGGGACATCCGAACACGGCGCTACACCTCGCCTTCAACATCCTGGGCAGTTCCCGAGGCTCTATCTCCTCTGCCACCTTCGCCGCTCCACCGGACGACTCAGGGGACGCAGACCACTGCAGCCAGCCGGGTACACCGAGGAGTCCAGGTGACGCAGCCGCCGAAATCCACGGCGGACCGGGAGACCCAGTCCGACTCCGACTGGGAAACGCCCACTAGCTCCGTAGCCACGCAGACGGAGCCGCCGAAGCGCCGCAAACCGGTGGACGTCAACAACAACGACGACAACGGCTCCTGGGGACCTCTCCGCTACACCAAGGCGACCCCGCGGATAACCTATCGCGAGCGCGCCGATCTCAACGGCCCTTTTCAGGGCCTTGTACATAAAACTTGTAAATAGACTCACGAAATAAACATAGATCCATACTGTACATAGATCCATACTGTGACTTAATAATTAAAGCGGAAACCCAGTCAACCTTGCGGCCAGTGACGCATCCTCTTCCGGCTAAGCGTAGAGCGGACACGCAGCCTATCTACGCCCATATATATATATTCCCTACATGCATAATGGTAATATATATATATATATATATATATATATATATATATATATATATTACCATTATGCATGTAGGGAATATACAGGGTGTTTCATTTTAATCCGACCACCTGGCTAACCTCTGTAAAAACGAATGATATCAAAAAATGACTTCTACAAAAGTTGAAGGGAACAAAGAGGGCCACCCAATGGTTCCAACGACTTTGACGTTGAACTCAATTCAAGGTCATTTGAAGGTTAAAGTGTTTTTTAAAAATGGGAACCCCTATTTTTGACCCCGGAATCGGGTAGAGCGGGAAATTTTACGTCTGAAATGATATTTCATGTTTGCTTTTCTGACCTTGAGAAGGTCAGTTCAAGGTCAAATCCTTAAAAAACTGCTTAAGAGCTGTTTTTTTTTTAATTTTTTGGTAGAATAAACGTTGTGAAGATACCTTTATAAAAATGATCGACTTCAATTGCGAAAACTGCCATGCTGACTTTGAGGCCATTTTTCCAGGTTATTTGAAGGTCACGGCGATTATTTTTGACGTCTTTGACCTTATCATCGATATCCAAGGTTATTTTAAAGTTACATTTTTTATCATATCTTTAGCATTATCCAGGGACAACGACGTGGTCGTAATAGGATTATGTCCCCTTTGGGGTGCTTGATTAGAGTGAGTCCCCTTGCCTCTCACTTTTCGGGGTGCTTGATTAGAGTGAGTCCCCTTGCCTCTCACTTTTCGGGGTTCCTGACTACAGTAAGTCCCCTTGCCTCTCACTTTTCGGGGTGCTTGATTAGAGTGAGTTCCCTTGCCTCTCACTTTTCGGCGTGCTTGATTAGAGTGAGTCTCCTTGCCTCTCACTTTTCGGGGTGCTTGATTACCGTGAATCTCCTTGCCTCTCACTTACCTCCAGAATTCAACGTAGGTGCTCAAAGACACCACCATTTTGTTGAATACATAATTCTATTCGCTGCTGAAATTGCTCTACTGTTCTGTGTAATACAGCCCTTGGGATGTTTTCACAAGCGGTTAGAATTCTGTGCATCATATCTTCTCTAGTTGTTGGTGCGTGTTCATAAATTCACGACATCTTTCAAATATCCCCACAAGTAAAAGTCGGGTGATGTCATATCTGGAGATCTTGGTGGCCATCGAACACCAAAATCTCCACGTCCGGTACGTCCAATCCAGCGGTCACGGTAATTTTGATTAAGATGTTGTCGAACAATTCGAGCAAAGTGTGGAGGAGCTCCATCTAATTGAATCCACATTCTCAATCTCGTGTACAAATCTACTTCTTCGAGAAGTACTGGAAGATAGTCCCTCAGAAACTGTAAAAAATTATGCCTATTTACATTTCCTTCGAAAAAGTAAGGGCCTATGAGGTGACCATTTACAATCCCACACCACACATGAATGCTCCAACGATTTTGATTATCTATCTGCCTGTGCCAATGCGGATTAACGTCCGACCAATAGTGACAATTGTGTCGGTTAAGCTCTCCATTGTTTTTGAATTTTGCTTCATCTGAAAACATTACGTATCGAAAAAAGTTCGGATCATTGGCAATCATTTGTCGTGCCCATTGGCAAAACTGTAACCGTAATCTCATATCAACAGGTGTGACATCCTGAGTTAAAGTGATATGATATGGATGATAACGTTGACTTCTCAGTATTCTCCAAGCAGTAGCCATAGGTATGCCACTTTGCCTTTGAATTTCACGGGTACTGATGTGGGGATTTAAATGAACCATTGCCAGAACGACCATTACACGAAGATCATTTTCATCGTAATTACGACGTTTATTCAATTCAATTCAAATGAATCGCGACACTCCTCGAGGTGTTGGATAGGAGCGTGCGCGGGGGAGCGAAAACGCCGTCAAAAAAAATAACGAAATTCATATCCTCGCATCCTGAGAAACAGGGATGGAGGACGTTCTCCCGCGAGCCGAGGCGGAGCGGAGGCCGTTTCGATATCTCGAAAAGTTGGGCGCCAGATGTAGTCTTTCACGCATCAGTTTTCGCGAAAAGCCGAAAGACGCTAAAAACGATAGCCTGCTTTGCCACGGGCCGACTAGCTCGCCTAACGGTAGAGGGGAGGGGTTATTAGAGAAAGTTAATTGATTATGCGAGTCTTCACGGAACCAACAGACGACAGACAAGACGAGGATCGACGACTAAGCGAGACGAACACTTAAATAAATTACGCGATATGAACAACGAAAGATAACAAGTTTATTACTAGAAAAATAAAGTAACAATACGAGTGAATAATAATAAATCAATAATAAGAAATGGATCAATTTTGAACGTTAAATCAGCAATCAATAAGAAGCGATAATTCAACTGAGATTAATAATTCCTTACAGAGACATTGGTTCACTATGATTTCCACTAGAAACGAGAACGAATCATACAAATCAAGTTGAAACGACGGTTCACAATAAGTTCGAACGAATTACGAAAGCGAAATATACAATCAATCTTGGCACGAATAATACGACGGTATTCTGAGCAAATATCTGCTCGAAATCGACAACTAAAACGAGAGCGCTAAGACAATCCGGTTGTTTATTCGAGCCCGTTTTTATGGCCGGAGTTCGCAGGACTGAGCGAGACTTTACGGAATACAAAGGGTTTTCGGCACGGAAATATTCGCGGATAATATTCACCCAAGCTATATCGTAATTTCGGCAGCCAAATCGACAACTTATCGCTACGGACTTTTCCTCACAATTTCCTAGTTCGCGATTCTAAACGACAACTTAATAGTTCGACAACCTAATTAACCAGAGATCGAAAATAATTAATACTTTTGCGAAGACGGATCTCGTATGCGACAGGCGATATTTTCGATATTCGATAGCCGACGGCGGCCGGAGATTTTTCTCTGCCGGCGTTTTCCCTCTTTCTTCCGCGCAAGCAGCTCAGATTTTACCCTCGATCGTACTTTGGCGATTATTCGCACCACGACAAATTCGACAGACACAAATTATCATTTATTACGCTCTATCCGATGGCGTAATAAGCGCGACAAAGACGTAAATACTCTAACGCACCCAATGCAATGAAATACCATAAACGCTCACACGCACTCTTAACAATTGACGACGACATACACGAAATCCGACACAAAAATCGCCCTGAGACAATTTACGGGAATATTCCACTCGACAACACGACAACACGGGCGGTGTACGCTTTTCGCGATCCTTCGCGCACGCGGTCGATATTCGGCGGTCGATAGCTACGCGTAATGAACACCCGAAACCCGTAGAGAGACGAACGTTACCTTATCAATTTAATGCCTACGACGCGAGTGTCCGCTCCTCCTCGGTCGTTTGCCTCCGGTCGCCCGAAAATTCACGAAATATCACCGTCTCGGCATTGAGCCTGAGCGGTCGCGAAACACGAAAAATGGCGACGGCGGCAGAACGGCCGACCCGCGGACTGAATCGCGTATGTGGCTCACAAATATGAGATGGGCAACCTCACCGATACTTCTTCTCGCCCTGGGGATGGTCCTCGGCCTCGTCCTCTACGGATGTCTCAGCAACGGCGACAGACACAGAGTTTTGCACAAAGCGACAACGATAGCGCTACGTATGGGAAAAGGACAGTGCAAAGTGTGTGAAGAGGACAGTGCTACGAGTGCGACAAGGATGGCGTTAACGTGGGACAAGGACGACGCATAGGTGGGAGAAGGACGACGCAAAGGTAAGTGAACAATGAGTATATTCTAAGCGAAAGAGAGAAAACGATAATATCGAGAATAACAACGCGTGCGAGAGAGAACAATAGCGCAAGAACAACGCGAGTGAGAGAGAACGCATATGAAAGAGAGAACGATAGCGCCAAGACGACGTGTACAAGAGAGAGAACGATAATATCGCGAGACTTACAATTAGTGCGCGCGCGAAAGAGAGATGATAATATCGCGAAGACTTACAACTAGCGCGTGCGAGAGAGAACGATAGCGCGAAGACTTACAACTAGCGCGTGCGAGAGAGAACGATAGCGCGAGACTTATGATTAACGCGTGCAAGAGAGAACGATATCGCGATAACTAGCGCAAGAGAGACGCAGGGATGGGAACGCATGGAGAGGTGCGTAAATAATTAGTTTTTTAATTAAAATATAAAATATAAATTTATTTTAAAATGTGTATGTGTTTTATACATATTTGTGCGTGTGTGTATGTGTGTGTGTGTGTGCTTAAATTATGATTATAATAATAAAATTAAAAATGTAATAATATAATAAAATAATAATAATAATATAATGATATAATATTGGGGAGGGGGACGCCGGACTAAGGGGAAGTCGCTCCTGGAAGGCTAAGGGGCGATGCGCCGGGCTAAGGGGAGACCGCTTCTCTAACAGAAAAGACACACATTTCATTAGATTTAATAATTTATTTTAGGATACTTTATGATAATATAAATATAATATAATATAATATAATATAAATATAATATAAATGGTATGTTACCAGTAATATTTTCCATTCTCATCTATACGCAATACGCTCAATTTATATTTTCGCGCAGGTTTGGATTCACATATCTGTTTATACTCTCGACTCTTCATTTATTCTCGTAGACTCTGAAATTAAACATAATAATTGTAAATGTTTTAAATTTATTACACATCAACAAAAATATTTTTACCTTCAACGTTTCCAAGTCATGTCGCAGCATATTCTCATGCCAATCTTCATCGATTTTTTCTACGCCTTTCATTGATTCAAGAATTTCACATAGTCTATTTCCGAAACATTTTACTTTAGTATGACCAGGATCTCTTCCCGTACACGCACCTTGTACCACATTTTACAACTGAGTTCTCACAAAGTTCTCGAGATTTGAGAAATCTTTTCCACGAAATTGTGCGGGTTTTTTTCAAGCCGTATTCTCGACTTATTATTAACTGAACGACTGAAGTTTCAAAATTCTTCTTCGAAAGTTGTTCCCGTTCATATTGAAGTAATTCTTCAACATCACTAGTCCAAAAATCGAAATAAGGTTCCTTATCAGATGATTCTTCCTTCGCATACAATTTCCTCCATTTCGCTCTCCTCTCTCTTGCAATCACAATTCTTTCCATTTCACCAGGATCCATCCAGTCATCATCATTCATATCTTCATTGCCGATGATTACGTCTTCTACAGCCATTGCACTAACGTAACATACAAGACTAACGAAACGCAAAGAACAACGAAATAATATTCTAATGCCGCAGACTCCTCTTCATTATATATCTTTTTAATATCTCGCGTCTCATTCCAACTAGAGCATCGGGTCTCATCTACCTCAGCATTTCTCTACATCTTTGGCGGAGCGTGTTGAGAAAAATTGTCGACTATTCTTATTCGTATGGAAGGAAAGAAATAAAATCATAGATGGAATAAAAATAAATATTTATTGCACGCATCGTAAAGAATATCATTTACAGCACATGTTAATAATTCGCAATCAATCAATGATTCACTGTCAAAGACATCACTCTCGCGTATCGTTTTTACAGCATCGCATACAGTAGTAATATTATTACGTTGTAATACAGTTTCAAATTGTTTAAATTTTTCATTTACGAGATACGTATTCTCGCATAATCAATTATGCATATGATCGATACAATTTTCAAAATTAAATAAATGTAATAATGTTTCTGGTTTCATGTACAAAGAATTTTCGCATAATGAGAGTTTTACAATTTTCGATTGATACATTTCAATCGTTAAATCTCCAATTCTTAATGGGGGAGCAGTCGATTGTAGAAATTGTTCAACGTCTGCTTGCTTCCGCATCAACAAATTCCACGTTGAAAAGGGCAACACTATTTGATTGCCTCGATTATCGCCGAGAATCAGTTCCACGTACGATACAGCTCCAACGCTTATTCCAATGTCCAAATACTTGTACGACGTCGGGGTTAGAGCGTACCTTCTTCCAAGTATGCGAGCCGCACGACGAGGCTGAATACTATAAAATATAAATAATTATACAACAATATTAAAAATCAATAAGTAACAAATTTTTTAAACGATTTAAACTTACGTGTCGCATTTCTGCTTCTTACACGGTGGAGTTTCACCGTTTCGAATCGGAACGTAGAAATTCATATTTCTTCAGCGGTGAACCATTCACACACGCGATTGATGCAATACTGCAATCGTATTAGAATCAATATCAATTCAAATAGTATCCCAAATTGCGATGTAGAGGGGATTATTGCTGACGCAACATTTTAATTTCCTCCAAAATTTTGTCGCGCCGATGTATGCGATGACATCATCATCTTCGGAACAAAGATTTAGCTGAAATTGCTAAAATCGAGCGCCGATGTACGGCTGCTCCTGATACAATCACGTCAAAATTATTCAAATGTACGTGACAAAACGGGAAATTTTCAAGGTTAAAATGTGCATCATCCCTAGACAAAGATTTAGCTGAATTTGCAAAAATCGAGCGCCGATGTACGGCTGCGCCTGATGCAATCACGTTAAAATTTTCAAATGTACGTGACAAATAGTGAAAAAATAATTGCCAAGGTTAAAATGTGCATCATCCCTAGACAAAGATTTAGCTGAATTTACTAAAATCGAGCGCCGATGTACGGCTGCGCCTGATGCATGTTAAAATTATTTAAATGTATGTGACAAATAGTGAAAAAATAACCGCCAAGGTTAAAACATGCATCATCCCCAGACAAAGATTTAGCTGAAAGCGCTAAAATCAAGGGCCGATGTACGGTTGTCCCTAATGCAATCACGTTAGATTTTTCAAATGTACGTGACAAAACGTGAAATTATCAAGGTCAAATTGCACACGGTACTACGGGGAATTTTTTGTAAGATGAAATCGTTCTAGAATGTTCGATGATAAAACAATGCATGAGACGATATATAAATCATGATAGAGAGACGCACCCCACCAGTAGTTAAAGTGCATCAGGACAGTCATTAGAAACGCTAAATTTTGCAAGTGTTACAATATGGAGGAGCAAATTTTGCGAGAACAATCCGCTTTGCTTGATTCGTTGAAAAACTACATTGTGTGGGAGCAACGATTCGACGAGTACATCGAGTCGCTGGAAGAGCAAAGTCGAATCAAACGGCCGCGATTATCGATCGGAAATCGACAATCACTGATTGCTCGGATCGCGCGCTTCGAAGGTTTTAAAAATTCGGTACGTAGACGTTTCGTACACGCGGGTGCCGGATGTAGTGCGCGTCAAAATGGACTTGTGTGGCGCGAAATTGATACGGTGTTCGAGAGTCGCGTATCGACTGGTGCGATGATAAACTATAATCACATCGAACCGCGCCAATTTCTCGAAGATGCCAAAGACATTGTGATTGAACATGTGCAGGACGCTCTAAAAAAACACAATTGTGTAAAAGTGAACACTATATTCAATGGTGAATTTGTGTCGGGTGATAAACACGCGAATAAAAGTGTGAATACGAGAAACTATGAACTCTTTTGCACGTCCGATTTACGCGAGTGGTACGAACGGCGCGTTATCCACCCTAGCGAATCTGGAAGAGTTTCAGGAACGCGACAGCGAGTGGGCTTTGTCGCGAATACTGAACTTGACCATAAATATAAACAAGTACAATCCTTTGCGCGCGGGATGTCACATCAAGTTACCGCGGGAGATTATGATGAAGAGAGCGGTGGTTAACGTGCAATTTAAAGACAATGCGTGTTTCGCGTGGGCAGTGGTCGCCGCTCTGTATCCCGCCGAAAGTCATGCGGAACGGGAATCATCGTACCCGCATTACGCGACAGTGCTGAATCTCCGGGACATTGAGTTTCCAGTGACTGTGAATCAGATTAAGAAATTTGAACTTGCAAATGACATTTCAATCAATGTGTATGGCATCGAAGACAAAAACATTGTCCCGATATGTCTTTCGGACCAGAAACGGGACAAGCATGTGAATCTGCTGTACATTGAAGATGACAACAGCGTGGGACATTTCGCTTGGATCAAGAATTTATCCCGGCTCGTGAGCTCGCAACTGAGAAAACACAAGACTCAAAAATATATCTGCGATCGGTAAGTTTATTTTATATTATTTGGATAATTATAGGTTATACACTTTGTTACATAAATCTTAATTAAAATTTTTTTTTCTTTACAGATGCCTTCATTATTTTCTTTCGGACGCCAAGTTGCAATCGCATACGGTCGACTGCGGAAAGCTAAACGACTGCGCTGTCTGATTGCCGAGAGACAAGGACAAGTGGCTCGAGTTCCTAACCCTAATCGGAAGGAGCGGCTTCCATTCATGGTCTACGCCGACTTGGAATGTGTCCTGGCCAAGACGAAAGAAGAAAAATTATATCAACGCCATCGGGTATTTAGTTTAGCTTATTATGTACATTGTTCGTACGACGAATCGTTATCAGCGTATCATTCGCGTCGAAGCGCCGATTGTATAACATGGTTCGTCGCAGACCTTAAAAATTTGGCGTTACGTCTAAAAAATATTTTAAAAACAAATGTCCCCATGGTAAATTTAACGTCCGAAGAGTGGGAGAAATTCCATAGCGCCACTCGTTGTCATATATGCGAAAAGCCGTTTGCGCAAGACGATACACGCGTTCGCGATCATTGCCATCTGACCGGGCGATACAGAGGTCCTGCACACTCAAATTGTAATCTAAATTATAAAGATTCTTTTTGTATTCCCATAGTGTTTCACAATTTATCCGGTTACGATTCTCATTTTATTATCGAGGAAATAGCCACAGCGTTCGAAAGGAAAATCGAGTTATTACCGATAACCAAGGAAAAATATATTTCGTTTAACAAAAGTGTTTATCTTAAATAAGAAGAAGAATCAAAAAATCAAATAAAATTACGTTTCATCGATTCATACAAATTTCTCGCATCGAATCTCGATAAATTGGCATCATTTTTAGATAAAGGTAAGCTTAAAATTTTAAAATCGGAATTTCAAAATTTATCAACAGAAAATTTCAATTTGTTAACGCGAAAAGGTGTATTTCCATACGAATACATCGATTCCGTCGACAGGTTGCATGATACGTGTTTACCACCGCGCGAATCGTTTTACAGTTCCTTGACCGATGAAACTGTATCCGAGAGCGATTACGCGCACGCCGAGAACGTCTGGACACGATTCTCCATTCGGACGCTAGGCGAATATAGCGACTTGTAAATCTATGTCTTGTTATTAGCCGACATTTTCGAAAACTTTCGAGATAAATGTATCGAAAGTTACGGACTCGACCCCGCGTATTATTATACTCTCCCCGGATACACGTGGGATGCCATGTTGAAGCGTACAAAGATCACGTTCGAGTTGCTTACAGACATCGACATGGTTATGTTTATCGAACGTGGTATACGCGGCGGCCTGAGCCAATGTTCGGGTAGATACGCTCGCGCTAATAACAAATACATGGAGTCGTACGATTCATCGAAACCATCATCGTACTTGATGTACTTTGATGTAAATAATTTGTATGGATGGGCAATGTGTCAACCATTGCCCTATGCTGATTTTCGATGGGTCGACGATGTGTCAAATTTTGACGTATCATCCATCGCGCTAGATTCGCCTACGGGTTATATCCTCGAAGTGGACCTCAAGTACCCGCAACATATTCACGATGCGCACATTGACCTACCGTTTTACCCGACACGCGATAAACCACCTGGCAAGCGTGAATTCAAGCTGCTTGCAACGTTATACGATAAGAAGCGTTACGTGATACACTACCGCAATCTGCAGCAGTGTACGCGACACGGTCTTCGTGTAACAAAAATACATCGAATTTTACAGTTTCCTCAATCTCCCTGGCTTCAAAATTATATAATTAAATACACATTTCAGAACATTGACTAAAAATGATTTCGAAAAAAATTTATACAAATTAATGAATGATGCGGTATTTGGCAAAACGATGGAAAATGTGCACAATCGTGTCGATGTAAAATTATTAACAAAGTGAGACGGTCGGTACAGCGCAGAGGTGATGATCGCGAAACCAAATTTCCACAGCAGAAGCGTTTTTTCAGAAAACTTAATCGCTGTGGAATTGCGTAAACTCGAGGTGAAATTCTACAAACCGATTTACGTGGGTATGTGCATCCTCGACATATCCAAGACATGTTTGTACGAATTTCATCACGAGTATATGACACCAATGTATCGCGACAAATGTCGGGTAATGTACACCGATACAGACAGTCTCATATATCACATTGAGTGTGCGAATGTATATGAGAATATGAAGCGTGACATTATTAGATTCGATACGAGCGATTATGCGGTGGACAATGCGTACGGTATAACGCTTCTAAATAAAAAGGTGCTGGGTCTGATGAAGGACGAAAATAACGGTGCCATAATGACCGAATTCGTCGGGCTCAGAACGAAGATGTACGCGTTACGAGTGAATGGGAAAAAGGATACGAAGAAAGTCAAAGGTGTCAAGAGCAACGTTGTCGCGAGAACGATAACGTTTGACGATTACACGCGGTGCTTGAACGAAGAGATTGAAATGACGCGTCAGCAGTCGTGTATACGATCTAAATTACATCAAGTATACACGATCCGCGAGACGAAAATTGCTCTCAGTCCGTACGACGACAAGCGATATATCGTACCCGATACCACCGATACGCTACCGTGGGGACATTATCAGATACCGTTGTAAATAAATCTATATTTTGTTTATTGTATATTTTGTACATAACCATGTATATATTTTGTACATTTTATATTATATATTTTTATACGCATATTTTATATGTTTCAATAAATGTTTACAACACTTTATTTTTATGAATCCAAGAGTTGTATGATTTATCCGCTCGTGAACGGTCATCGAATGGTAATGAATGACCGTTGAACGGAAATTAAAAATGGATCGATGAGCTATCTCGACTCGTTGCAGAGTACAATACGCGAAAACATCGCACCATCGGTATGAGACCTATCGACGTCACTCCGGCGATCGCCGAAAAACACGGTGTACAGCAACATAAAAATTGCGGCTCCGGCAAAATTTAAAGTAAGTGATTCGGTACGCGTAAGCAAATACAAGATCATCTTTGAAAAAGGTTTCACACCTAATTGGACGACCGAGGTGTTTAAGATTATCGAGGTGCAGAAAACTAATCCCGCGACATTCATACCCGAAGATTCGCGGGGAAATCCCGTCGCTGGAGGATTCTACGAATACGAGTTACAACGTGTCGCCAATCCCGACGTATATCTCGTGGAAAAAATTTTGCGGACAAAGGGTGATGACGTATACGTGAAATGGTTGGGAATGGATAAATCATACAACTCTTGGATTCATAAAAATAATGTGTTGTAAACATTTATTGAAACATATAAAATATGCGTATAAAAATATATAATATAAAATGTACAAAATATATACATGATTATGTACAAAATATACAATAAACAAAATATAGATTTATTTACAACGGTATTTGATAATGTCCCCACGGTAGCGAATCGGTGGTATCGATATATCGCTTGTCGTCGTACGGACTCAGAGCAATTTTCGTCTCGCGGATCGTGTATACTTGGTGTAATTTAGATCGTATACACGACTGCTGACGCGTCATTTCAATCTCTTCGTTCAAGCACCGCGTGTAATCGTCAAACGTTATCGTTCTCGCGACAACGTTGCTCTTGACGCCTTTGACTTTCATCGTATCATTTTTCCCATTCACTCGTAACGCGTACATCTTCGCTCTGAGCCCGACGAATTCGGTCATTATGGCACCGTTATTTTCGTCCTTCATCAGACCCGGCACGTTTTTATTTAGAAGCGGTATACCGTACGCATTGTCCACCGCATAATTGCTCGTATCGAATCTAACAATGTCACGCTTCATATTCTCATATACACTCGCACACTCAATGTGATATATGAGACTGCCTGTATCGGTGTACATTACCCGACATTTGTCGCGATACATTGGTGTCATATACTCGTGATGAAATTCATACAAACATGTCTTGGATATGTCGAGGATGCACATACCCACGTAAATCGGTTTGTAGAATTTCACCTCGAGTTTACGCAATTCCACAGCGATTAAGTTTTCTGAAAAAACGCTTCTGCTGTGGAAATTTGGTTTTGCGATCATCACCTCTGCGCTGTACCGACCGTCCCACTTTGTTAATAATTTTACATCGACACGATTGCGCACATTTTCCATCGTTTTGCCAAATACCGCATTATTCATTAATTTGTATAAATTTTTTTCGAAATCATTTTTAGCCAATGTTCTGAAATGTGTATTTAATTATATAATTTTGAAGCCAGGGAGATTGAGAAAACTGTAAAATTCGATGTATTTTTGTTATACGAAGACCGTGCCGCGTACACTGCTGCAGGTTGCGGTAGTGTATCACGTAACGCTTCTTATCGTATTACGTTGCAAGCAGCTTGAATTCACGCTTGCCAGGTGGTTTATCGCGTGTCAGGCAAAACGGTAGATCAGTGTGCGCATCGTGAATATGTTGCGGGTACTTGAGGTCCACTTCGAGGATATAACCCGTAGGCGAATCTAGCGCGATGGATGATACGTCAAAATTTGACACATCATCGACCCATCGAAAATCAGCATAGGGCAATGGTTGACACATTGCCCATCCGTACAAATTATTTACATCAAAATACATCAAGTACGATGATGGTTTTGTTACGTCCAGACCCGAGGAAGGATGGGCCGAAGGAAGGGCGTAACACGTGTATCCCCAGAACAGGTGCCTTAAGGGCAAGTGTCTCGGGTCGAGCGAGCCTGCGGGTGAGCCAAAGATAGGTCAACGACCACAAGAGTCGATTTTACGCTATTTCTGGTCCAAATGCCCGCTCGTCGGTCCCCTTTTCGGTAAAGGAACTTAATCCTTTTTACCCGGGACGGGACCAAGTGCGATTCAGAAGCGTGGGTAACGAGGGGGGGGGAATTGATTAAGTTGAAGTTAAAAGAAATAAAATTAATTAAATTTATTGTACATTATAAAGGGATAAAATTTACATCAACATTTTAATTAGTTATTACTCTAGCACAATATTAAGTGTGATTGTTTATATGTTTGTGGGTACATTAAGCGTGATTGTGTGTGTATGTGAGACGGGGTGAGGTTGGTCGGAATCTGGAGGATATCTTTCCCTGAAGAATTCTACGGGAATAGCGATGGGGTATCTGGTGAAGGGAGTAAAGCAAGGTATGGAAATGTTGGAAGGAGCGGTGCGGAGAAAGGCCTTGAGAGTTGGAATATGAATAAGGCCAGGGCCCAAGGTGAATTGACCCGGGAGGATGGAGTGAAAGTACAGAGGGTAAGTCAAGCTGAGAATTTCGGAGAGGATCCGATCACTAAGATCGATGTCGGAGTAAACAGGGGGAGGAAGAGGAGGAGGAGACAAGAGATGAGGATCTGGGACTGGCGAGTGGGGTGGAGAAGGAGAAGGTGATAACTATGGAAAATCAGGTGGTGTGTCATACACTGGGGAATAGCTTGGAGGAAGAGTTCCCGGAGACAGGTACGGGGAGTAGTTAGGGGAAGGAGTGCGAGGGGGCGGATGTGAGGAGTCTCGCGTGTCTCCTTGAAAATTATTTAAAAAGATCCGCGTAATAGGGAGATTCGTTAATTTGACTTAAATCTAGTGCGAATGAAGAGTCGGCCGCAGCCCGAGCCAGCAGTCGGCGGGTACGTCGATTACGGCGGTATCGAAATCGCTTAGCGTGGGCTCTAGCGGATTTCCTCGTGGGTTCCACTAGGGAAACGATTATTATAAGTAAAGGAAGTAGACGGGGGAGGGGGAGGAACTTTGAAAATAAAAAGAAAAGACTTACTATTTCAAAAACCGTGGACAAATCGATACGAATTATCGCTGGACCCCCTTGGCGTTGAGGATGGGGAGATATTAGCTGAATTGATAGTTGTTGAAGAGGGTGGTTGCTGCTGGGCCCCCTTGGTGTAAGTTTTTGCACTGACTCGATATGAAGATTGATATGTCTCGAAACTTTTGAGTGCGTATATGAACGCGTGAGTCAATGAATGAATTTCTGACTGAACGAATTTTTCTGACTGTACGAATTTTTCTGCTCGAACGAATTTTTCTGCCCGAACGAATTTTTCTGCTGAGTGTTGTTCGAAGTTCACGCTTATATATCGTTTTGGATTACCCTCTCCTAGCGTGAGGAATAAGGGAGGTTGACGAATAGAAATCTTTGTTAGATTTTCATGGTCTACTCTCTGCCCCTACTTATGAGCATTTTAGAACAAATGTAGCAAATCAGAATTTTATTACGTTCGTTCGCGGATAGGAGAGCATCTTCCAAAACGGGGGATTTAGGATTTTCAGTATCGCACAAGGGATGACTGTTACTACCCTCTTGCGATATTCGGTCACTCACGTTTTATGATTAGTTTCCTTTATTTTTTGATTTTATGAGTTTTTAAGAAAATATCGAATTGTTTGACTGAATGCCGCTTTATTTAACCGGATGCTACTTTTATAGCCTGTTAACATCCGATTGTTATTTTAGGACATGTACTGAGCAGCCCGCTTTAATCTAGCTATTATTATCGGATTTAGAAATCGTGTACGTGTGCACCGGATACGGGAAAGAAAAGAATCGTAACATCCGATATCCGATCACTCGCGTTTTATGATTAGTTTTCTTTATTCTTTTTTATTTTATGAGTTTTAAGAAAATATCAAATTTGTTTGACTGAATGCCGCTTTATTTAGCCGGATGCTACTTTTATAGCCCGTTAATATCCGATTGTTATTTTAGGGCATGTACTGAGAATCCTGCTTTAATTTAGCTATTATTATCGGCTCTGGAAATCGTGCACGTGTGCAACGGGTACGGGAAAGAAAAGAATCTAGAATTCCCCTGGACGTAACAGTTTCGATGGATCGTACGACTCCATGTACTTGTTATTAGAGCGAGCGTATCTACCCGAACATTGGCTCAGGCCGCCGCGTATACCACGTTCGATAAACATAACCATGTCGATGTCTGTAAGCAACTCGAACGTGATCTTTGTACGCTTCAACATGGCATCCCACGTGTATCCGGGGAGAGTATAATAATACGCAGGGTCGAGTCCGTAACTTTCGATACATTTATCTCGAAAGTTTTCGAAAATGTCGGCTAATAACAAGACATAGATTTACAAGTCGCTATATTCGCCTAGCGTCCGAATGGAGAATCGTGTCCAGACGTTCTCGGCGTGCGCGTAATCGCTCTCGGATACAGTTTCATCGGTCAAGGAACTGTAAAACGATTCGCGCGGTGGTAAACACGTATCATGCAACCTGTCGACGGAATCGATGTATTCGTATGGAAATACACCTTTTCGCGTTAACAAATTGAAATTTTCTGTTGATAAATTTTGAAATTCCGATTTTAAAATTTTAAGCTTACCTTTATCTAAAAATGATGCCAATTTATCGAGATTCGATGCGAGAAATTTGTATGAATCGATGAAACGTAATTTTATTTGATTTTTTGATTCTTCTTCTTCTTTAAGATAAACACTTTTGTTAAACGAAATATATTTTTCCTTGGTTATCGGTAATAACTCGATTTTCCCTTCGAACGCTGTGGCTATTTCCTCGATAATAAAATGAGAATCGTAACCGGATAAATTGTGAAACACTATGGGAATACAAAAAGAATCTTTATAATTTAGATTACAATTTGAGTGTGCAGGACCTCTGTATCGCCCGGTCAGATGGCAATGATCGCGAACGCGTGTATCGTCTTGCGCAAACGGCTTTTCGCATATATGACAACGAGTGGCGCTATGGAATTTCTCCCACTCTTCGGACGTTAAATTTACCATGGGGACATTTGTTTTTAAAATATTTTTTACACGTAACGCCAAATTTTTAAGGTCTGCGACGAACCATGTTATACAATCGGCGCTTCGACGCGAATGATACGCTGATAACGATTCGTCGTACGAACAATGTACATAATAAGCTAAACTAAATACCCGATGGCGTTGATATAATTTTTCTTCTTTCGTCTTGGCCAGGACACATTCCAAGTCGGCGTAGACCATGAATGGAAGCCGCTCCTTCCGATTAGGGTTAGGAACTCGAGCCACTTGTCCTTGTCGCTCGGCAATCAGACAGCGCAGTCGTTTAGCTTTCCGCAGTCGACCGTATGCGATTGCAACTTGGCGTCCGAAAGAAAATAATGAAGGCATCTGTAAAGAAAAAAAAATTTTAATTAAGATTTATGTAACAAAGTGTATAACCTATAATTATCCAAATAATATAAAATAAACTTACCGATCGCAGATATATTTTTGAGTCTTGTGTTTGCTCAGTTGCGAGCTCACGAGCCGGGATAAATTCTTGATCTAAGCGAAATGTCCCACGCTGTTGTCATCTTCAATATACAACAGATTCACATGCTTGTCCCGTTTCTGGTCCGAAAGACATATCGGGACAATGTTTTTGTCTTCGATGCCATACACATTGATTGAAATGTCATTTGCAAGTTCAAATTTCTTAATCTGATTCACAGTCACTGGAAACTCAATGTCCCGGAGATTCAGCACTGTCGCGTAATGCGGGTACGATGATTCCCGTTCCGCATGACTTTCGGCGGGATACAGAGCGGCGACCACTGCCCACGCGAAACACGCATTGTCTTTAGATTGCACGTTAACCACCGCTCTCTTCATCATAATCTCCCGCGGTAACTTGATGTGACATCCCGCGCGCAAAGGATTGTACTTGTTTATATTTATGGTCAAGTTCAGTATTCGCGACAAAGCCCACCCGCTATCGCGTTCCTGAAACTCTTCCAGATTCGCTAGGGTGGATAACGCGCCGTTCGTACCACTCGCGTAAATCGGACGTGCAAAAGAGTTCATAGTTTCTCGTATTCACACTTTTATTCGCGTGTTTATCACCCGACACAAATTCACCATTGAATATAGTGTTCACTTTTACACAATTGTGTTTTTTTAGAGCGTCCTGCACATGTTCAATCACAATGTCTTTGGCATCTTCGAGAAATTGGCGCGGTTCGATGTGATTATAGTTTATCATCGCACCAGTCGATACGCGACTCTCGAACACCGCATCAATTTCGCGCCACACAAGTCCATTTTGACGCGCACTACATCCGGCACCCGCGTGTACGAAACGTCCACGTACCGAATTTTTAAAACCTTCGAGGCGCGCGATCCGAGCAATCAGTGATTGTCGATTTCCGATCGATAATCGCGGCCGTTTGATTCGACTTTGCTCTTCCAGCGACTCGATGTACTCGTCGCATCGTTGCTCCCACACAATGTAGTTTTCCAACGAATCAAGCAAAGCGGATTGTTCTCGCAAAATTTGCTCCTCCATATTGTAACACTTGCAAAATTTAGCGTTTCTAATGACTGTCCTGATGCACTTTAGCTACTGGTGGGGTGCGTCTCTCTATCATGATTTATATATCGTCTCATGCATTGTTTTATCATCGAACATTCTAGAACGATTTCATCTTACAAAAAATTCCCCGTAGTACCAAGTGCAATTTGACCTTGATAATTTCACGTTTTGTCACGTACATTTGAAAATTTTAACGTGATTGCATCAGGGGCAACCGTACATCGGCGCTCGATTTTAGTAAATTCAGCTAAATCTTTGTCTAGGGATGATGCACATTTTAACCTTGGCAATTATTTTTTCACTATTTGTCACGTACATTTGAAAATTTTAACGTGATTGCATCAGGCGCAGCCGTACATCGGCGCTCGATTTTTGCAAATTCAGCTAAATCTTTGTCTAGGGATGATGCACATTTTAACCTTGAAAATTTCCCGTTTTGTCACGTACATTTGAATAATTTTGACGTGATTGTATCAGGAGCAGCCGTACATCGGCGCTCGATTTTAGCAATTTCAGCTAAATCTTTGTTCCGAAGATGATGATGTCATCGCATACATCGGCGCGACAAAATTTTGGAGGAAATTAAAATGTTGCGTCAGCAATAATCCCCTCTACATCGCAATTTGGGATACTATTTGAATTGATATTGATTCTAATACGATTGCAGTATTGCATCAATCGCGTGTGTGAATGGTTCACCGCTGAAGAAATATGAATTTCTACGTTCCGATTCGAAACGGTGAAACTCCACCGTGTAAGAAGCAGAAATGCGACACGTAAGTTTAAATCGTTTAAAAAATTTGTTACTTATTGATTTTTAATATTGTTGTATAATTATTTATATTTTATAGTATTCAGCCTCGTCGTGCGGCTCGCATACTTGGAAGAAGGTACGCTCTAACCCCGACGTCGTACAAGTATTTGGACATTGGAATAAGCGTTGGAGCTGTATCGTACGTGGAACTGATTCTCGGCGATAATCGAGGCAATCAAATAGTGTTGCCCTTTTCAACGTGGAATTTGTTGATGCGGAAGCAAGCAGACGTTGAACAATTTCTACAATCGACTGCTCCCCCATTAAGAATTGGAGATTTAACGATTGAAATGTATCAATCGAAAATTGTAAAACTCTCATTATGCGAAAATTCTTTGTACATGAAACCAGAAACATTATTACATTTATTTAATTTTGAAAATTGTATCGATCATATGCATAATTGATTATGCGAGAATACGTATCTCGTAAATGAAAAATTTAAACAATTTGAAACTGTATTACAACGTAATAATATTACTACTGTATGCGATGCTGTAAAAACGATACGCGAGAGTGATGTCTTTGACAGTGAATCATTGATTGATTGCGAATTATTAACATGTGCTGTAAATGATATTCTTTACGATGCGTGCAATAAATATTTATTTTTATTCCATCTATGATTTTATTTCTTTCCTTCCATACGAATAAGAATAGTCGACAATTTTTCTCAACACGCTCCGCCAAAGATGTAGAGAAATGCTGAGGTAGATGAGACCCGATGCTCTAGTTGGAATGAGACGCGAGATATTAAAAAGATATATAATGAAGAGGAGTCTGCGGCATTAGAATATTATTTCGTTGTTCTTTGCGTTTCGTTAGTCTTGTATGTTACGTTAGTGCAATGGCTGTAGAAGACGTAATCATCGGCAATGAAGATATGAATGATGATGACTGGATGGATCCTGGTGAAATGGAAAGAATTGTGATTGCAAGAGAGAGGAGAGCGAAATGGAGGAAATTGTATGCGAAGGAAGAATCATCTGATAAGGAACCTTATTTCGATTTTTGGACTAGTGATGTTGAAGAATTACTTCAATATGAACGGGAACAACTTTCGAAGAAGAATTTTGAAACTTCAGTCGTTCAGTTAATAATAAGTCGAGAATACGGCTTGAAAAAAACCCGCACAATTTCGTGGAAAAGATTTCTCAAATCTCGAGAACTTTGTGAGAACTCAGTTGTAAAATGTGGTACAAGGTGCGTGTACGGGAAGAGATCCTGGTCATACTAAAGTAAAATGTTTCGGAAATAGACTATGTGAAATTCTTGAATCAATGAAAGGCGTAGAAAAAATCGATGAAGATTGGCATGAGAATATGCTGCGACATGACTTGGAAACGTTGAAGGTAAAAATATTTTTGTTGATGTGTAATAAATTTAAAACATTTACAATTATTATGTTTAATTTCAGAGTCTACGAGAATAAATGAAGAGTCGAGAGTATAAACAGATATGTGAATCCAAACCTGCGCGAAAATATAAATTGAGCGTATTGCGTATAGATGAGAATGGAAAATATTACTGGTAACATACCATTTATATTATATCATAAAGTATCCTAAAATAAATTATTAAATCTAATGAAATGTGTGTCTTTTCTGTTAGAGAAGCGGTCTCCCCTTAGCCCGGCGCATCGCCCCTTAGCCCAGCGCATCGCCCTTTAGCCTTCCAGGAGCGACTTCCCCTTAGTCCGGCGTCCCCCTCCCCAATATTATATCATTATATTATTATTATTATTTTATTATATTATTCCATTTTTAATTTTATTATTATAATCATAATTTAAGCACACACACGCACAAATATGTATAAAACACATACACATTTTAAAATAAATTTATATTTTATATTTTAATTAAAAAACTAATTTTTATATTTTAATTTTATATTTTATTTTATATTTTAATTAAAAAACTAATTATTTACGCACCTCTCCATGCGTTACCATCCCTGCGTCTCTCTTGCGCTAGTTATCGCGATATCGTTCTCTCTTGCACGCGTTAATCATAAGTCTCGCGCTATCGTTCTCTCTCGCACGCGCTAGTTGTAAGTCTTCGCGCTATCGTTCTCTCTCGCACGCGCTAGTTGTAAGTCTTCGCGATATTATCATTCTCTCTTTCGCGCGCGCACTAATTGTAAGTCTCGCGATATTATCGTTCTCTCTCTTGTACACGTCGTCTTGGCGCTATCGTTCTCTCTTTCATATGCGTTCTCTCTCACTCGCGTTGTTCTTGCGCTATTGTTCTCTCTCGCACGCGTTGTTATTCTCGATATTATCGTTTTCTCTCTTTCGCTTAGAATATACTCGTTGTTCACTTACTTTTGCGTCGTCCTTCTCCCACCTATGCGTCGTCCTTGTCCCACGTTAACGCCATCCTTGTCGCACTCGTAGCACTGTCCTCTTCACACACTTTGCACTGTCCTTTTCCCATACGTAGCGCTGTCCTCACACCACCGTCCATCGGTCGCGCCGCGGATCCCCCTTCACTGCGCGGATCCCCTCGTCCATCGCTCGCGCCGCGGATCCCCCTTCACCTCGCGGACCCCCTCGCCCATCGCTCGCGCCGCGGATCCCCCTTCACCTCGCGGACCCCCTCGTCCTTCGGTCGCGCCGCGGATCCCCCTTCCCCGCGCGTGACGTCACTCGCCCCCGCACCACGGTTCCCCTCGCGCCTTACTCCCCCTGAGAGGACCTGGATTAGAACCCCCTTAGACCTACTACTCGAAGTTTTCAAAATATATTCTGAGAATATATGAAAAATAATATACAACAAGAGATGTTATGGGATCATTCTCAGTATATTATATCTGTAACGTATATTTATAGTATGAGTATAGAATATTCGAATGATATCATGTGCTGTTAGGGTTGCATATTTATTTTAATAAATATTTGTTTATATTGTATTTTTCGATAAAAATTATGTAATTTTTATATATTGCAGCAATCTTAAAAAATATGGAAAAAAAATCAGGAAACAAATGCAATAAACAAATGCAATAAATAAAAGTTGAAGAAAATGGAAAGTTTTAATTGTACAAATAAAGGTTAATTGTTTATTTATTACGCGATTGTTTTAACATATATTTAACCATATTCCGATACACACTGCTAGTATTCTACAAATCTATAATATAATATATGTATCTGTTTTATACAACTGTTTTTACTTTACCTCAAAAGATGTTTTTGAGGATATAGGTATATGTATAATATTTTTATTTTACTTCAAAGTTGCAAATAATTGTTTATTTAAAAATAATGTTAATATGTAAAGTGATGTTATATTTTAATTGTTGGTTTCTAGGATATGAATACAATAATGATATTATCTCAAATACTAAACATAGTATTGAGAAAAATAGTTCTTTTTGTCAGCTTGATGAGAGAAAACACACTACTAATGGCATGTTTTATTAATATTTATTTTATTGCGTGATTATTTTATACTTAATTTTAATTATTGCGATTATTTAATAATTTAGAGCGCTTAATGGCATCCGGATTTAGAAGTATATGTACACAATTAACACAACTAACTTTAATCATAAATGAGTTGAAAAATACTTTATCCCTTGAAAAGAACATTTCTCGTCAAATTTGCACTGATATTCAATTTGCTGAAAAACATGTTAGAATTTCCATGTAAAACGCTACCAGACTTCATGGAATTTGAAGAAAACCTAAAAACCAATACATTTCGACAAGAAGTTTTGTAAGATGTTTTTGCTTATCTGCTTATTTTGCATTTATAATATTGTATACTTAATTTTAAATGTATTTATTTACTACTTATGTGTTTTAGGAACTAAATTTATGGAAAAATGTCGACACAAACAACAGACTTTATTAAAGTCGTTGATTAATATTTAAAAAAAATATATGTCGAGAGATTTATCTATGGCGTTTACGGCTGTTAAAAAATGGAAAGAAAGCAGATTTTAAAGACAACTATTTTCTCGTCAAAGTAATTATTTTTGGTAATTTATACATGTCTGTATTTTATAATTTTTCAATTGTTGTGCTATAAATCGCTTTTAAATTTTATTCGTAAATTACAGAAATTGTTGTCGAAGAATATTCAAAATCGAATGCTCATCCGCCTATTACAGACAAGGTGTATTATTCAACATTAGGGAGCGTACTTAATGCCAAAAATTGGTCATCGACTAATGTGACAAAAAAAATTAAATCAAATTCATATTTATGATCGATATGAAGAGAGTCTGTTGATGATGATGTTTAAATCTTCAATGAAATTTTACTTTATTATTTGTTACAGTATGTTATGTTTACGCTTATATGTTTTAAATGTAAGATATATTCACGTGCTAGGATAAAACTCATTAACTTTTTACAAGACATAAAATGGCAAGTCACATTTAAGCGTTTAATTATTTTTATTTCAATTATTTGTAACACATGGTCATGCAGCTTTCCGTTCTTTCTCATTGATCATTTTAGTATTTCTGTAATACTGGATTCGCGTCGCTGCAGAAATCTCAGCAAGATGCGATTATTTTACAAACTTTCAACTGCAAATTTTAAGCGACATTGCATTATTTATATTTGCAATCTGCGCAGAAGAAACAATATCTCGAAAATGTTAGATATTATTTCCATGTTCGAAAGAAGAAAGGACAATGTTAAAAAGATGTTGATTTTGGCCTTCAAATGAAAATATCATATGACACTTGGCGGCCAAATCGACATCTTTTTAACATTGTCCTTTTTGCTGCTGTTCTCTACAGAAATAGCGACCAATTAAATATATGCCATTTAAACGTTTAAGTTATACATATGTAATATTATTTATGAATAATAAGTGTTAAATGGTTTAATAACATTATTATTAAAATATATTATTGAAATATTATAACCTAATCTATGATTAATAAATAAAATATTTTATCGATATAAGCCTATTGGTGCGCTACCAGTACCCTATTAGAAATATAAGATGCAGCAAGGTGTAGAGAGATCATGAGATCCTGATAAGAAAAACCTGATCAGGCAATGTTAATTCTCAACGTCACATTTATGGTCGGGACCCAACAAAGGCTACCTGATAAACCATTAGGGCATGTTTATCAGGTCACTATTAGAGCCCTTCTAAAATTTCTACTCGGGTAAATATTCATACTCGAATATTATGCGTAGCACCGGGTCGTAAATGCACTGCTAGGAAATAAAAATTGTTAAAAAGGTCTGCACCAGAATATTTAGTACCTTTATACCTATATTTTTCATATTTTTGCAACTTTTGTGAAAATTTTGTTATTATTGCAAATCAGAATGGTTGATTTCTTGCGAAATTTGAAAACAAAACATATATGTATAGAGATTTAATTAAATTATGGGAAGTTTGAGATATTATTTAATATTATTTAACCACGAATATAACGTCCGCGGTTTTAACGCTCGTTTAGTGGAATGACAAATAATTACAATTCTATTACGCTTTGATTTTTTTCAGACAAACCGCATTAAGTTACATGCTTACTGTACTTTAATTAAATCCGCTCTACAATAATGTTCTCGTTGCTTCTGTGTATTTCGAAAAAGAGGACTAATAACGAGGTCGTTGCAGATATTGTGGCGCCAATTGTTGACAAAAGTTCATCGTCGCACTGGACTAAAGGACTTACTTTGCAATATTCGATTGAACATTTTTTTAAGTTCCAGTTTGATGTGAACACCATTATTACTTTGTTAATATTGGATATTAAACTTGTCAAAAAATTAATAAATCTATATAAATAAATGTAATACTGGAATATGTAATACTGTATAACGAAAATATGTAATACTGTATAACGAAAATAATTTATTGCAAAGTTTATAAAATTTTTATGGGTTTCTAGTTGACTGATTTTATTCGTTGAAATAATTAATTTTTAAAAAATTATTTTGTATACTTAAAAAGTGTAAATTTACTTAAATAATGAATTAAAATTAGAATTCTTCATGTCATGCGTACTTAACGATGATATGTAATATGAGCATTTTTATCATTTTCTACAATATTGCGTTGCGATGCCAAATATCCCAAAAAAATGTCCATTTTCATAACAATGGGCTTTCGAATGTGTTATATAAAGAACGATCTCATCGCGAAAATCTGCAAATTAATGCTGAAAGTCATGTGGTGATTAATAAAAAAATTATATTGATTTAATTAAGACATTAAATTTCGCAAACTCATTTAGCATATTTCGATGACGCACGAGTCTATAATAAACCTTCAAACGATGGTAGAGAGATTGTGCTGATGGAAAAAGATTTGTAAAGGATGAGTAATATATTTTAGGAATATCAATTCGAGAAATGTCGAAAAAAGCAGATAACTGTCATTTTTCAATATTTGCAATGGGATCGATATTTATAACTGCATATACGAGATTTCCGATGGATGCATCGAGCAGGAAACGCAAAAGCGTTTTGCATTTGTGGTTTTCGCATGAGCAATGTGAAATTTTCATGTTATGTCCTCAAGATTTCCGATTTTCGTTTATTACACGGAAAATTTTTATTTTAATATCAATTATTTGTAGATATAACAATAAATTTTAGGAATTTTTAGAAATTTTAAGGAAAAATTATTGCCTATATCTCATGTTTCAGATATAGGAACCATTAAGTGATCGCAGCGATTCATCTTCAATATCTGATGCAACAAATATATGTATATGTAAGAAGCATATTAGAGAACGCATAAATTATGTAATATGAAAAAATTCGTCATATATTATATTGAGAATCGGCAATCTCTAAATTGAACAAATTATTATCGATCGCGATGTATAATTTGCTATATCTTTCCGCATTAAAGTTTTAAATAAAAATTTTATGTAGATAAATATTGCGTTTAAACGCAACTACCTTAAATTACTATAAAGATGAAATAAAAATTATTAACAAAATCGATATAATAGAAGTTAACATTTTTACTGAAGATTCGCTCAAGACCAAAACAAGATTTGAATTTTCGAAAATTTATAATTCCGATACACATAATATTTTAAATGAATTTGAATTATCTTGTCTTGAATCTTGTGCATTGTTATATGCGTGTACACGTATTTGTATATTTCTGTTTGATAAATATCTTTCTACGTAAGTAGGAATATAAGAGCCAGGGCACAAACATTGCCGTAGCGCCTTACGCCACCTTACGTGAGAATCTTATGTTACGTAACCCAACACGTAAACCAATTCTATGCCTTACGCCACCTTACGTGACACGTAAACCAATCCTACGGCAACGCATAAGAAATTCTTACGTTTCGTTACGTTACGTTACGTTAAACGTAACGTAAGAATTTCTTGTGCGTTGCCGTAGGATTGGTTTACGTGTCACGTAACATAAGGTTCTCACGTAAGATGGCGTAAGGCGCTAAGGATTGTGCAATGTTTGTGCCCTGGCCCTAAGGAGAGTTCTTTTTTTTTGTTTGTTTTTTTTGATACGCAGGGGAAATCTTCATGGATACTCCCTCACCTCGGAAAGGGAGAGGGATTTATGCCGGACTCTTACCGGTTAAAACCCCTGCGGGTGTCCTCCACGGCGGTGACACGGGAAGGCCACCGGCATTCTTCCGCGACCCCCCCACCGCTCCTCCATTATAGCCGTGAGGGAGAACCCGTCCGCCTCCTGGCTCCGCCTTTAGGTATTTGTCTCGGTGGGAGGTCCCCGCTCCCACCAGGCTCCCCTCGCCGCGGCCCCCCCACGGTCGCGGGGCCTCTTCCAATGCTGCGTGGGGAGGAGGAGGGAGGCACTGGGCGGGCCGTAAAGTCCCCACAGCCCCAGAACCTCTTTCCACTCCTTTCCACCTGCCCGTCCTACGCAGTGAGGGAAGAAGAACGCCTCAAAGGAAACCTCTCCCCCCACTCAGGTCACATCCCGCGGAGGGGCCAGAGGCCCAGGAAGCCTCTTCCTCCCTCGCCGGATCCTCCTGGCTGCAGCCGCTTCTCCTCGCGCCTCCATCGGAGGGGGAGGCATCATCCGCCAGTCCCTTTCTGCCTCCTCCTTAATCCGCATGAGCTCTTTGCAAAAAGAGGCCACTGTCCGCCACTGCTCCTCCCCCGCACCATGGTCCGCACCACGACGTAGAGGGAGAAATCCTCCCCCATCACTGCAACCAGGGCACGGCGCTGTACCTCCCATGCCGAACAGGCCTCGAGAGTGTTGCGCCGTGTCCCGGTCCTCACTGCAGTGGTGGCACCCGGGGATCCCTTCCCTCCCGCTGCGGCACAGGTAATAACCGAAGCAACCATGCCCAGTCATCACCTGCGCCACTCGGAAGGTGCGCCCCCAGGTCCTCTCCATCCACTCCTTGAATACAGGGAGGACGGCCCTCACCACTCTTTGGCCCTCGTGGGCCGACCCGGCTAATTGCCGTTGCCAGTCCACGAAGACCCAATCCGCTTTATGGCCGATGGCTCTCTTGGCCCCCGGACCCAAAATGGTTCCCCCCCCCCCACGGACCTCCCTGACCCCCCAGTATGCAGTCGCCTGGCCGCGTTCCAGGAGCTCCAGGGGGGGGGAGCCCGTCAAAACCGCCGCCGCCGCATACGCGACCGTACGGTGCGCGCGCACAGCCCTTAAAATTATGGGGCGATGCACCCCCCGCAGCACGCCCCTAATCCTGTTGGACCCCGAGGCAGCATCCGCCCAGATCGGAGCCCCGTAGAGGGCCACCGATCTGACCGTACCCACATATAACTTGCGGACACGGCCGTCCGGTCCTCCCAAGTTGGGTAACAGCCTGGCTAGTGAGGCCGCCACCTCACCCTGGGGCCCAGCTGGGCAAATTGCTCCTCGAAGGTCCACCTTCCGTCGTGAAAAGACGATCTCCGTCTTCCGAGAGACTACCTCCAGGCCCAATGCCTTTATACCGCGGATCACCTCGGCCACCGCGATATTGCCCAACGCAATCGCGTTCCTCCAGTCCCTCCCTTCCGGCTACCACCAACGTGTCGTCTGCATAACAGATGACATGGCAGCCGGAGGGAAGGATCCTCCTCAACACCTCATCGTACGCGATGTCCCACAGCAACGGGTCCAATACAGACCCCTGTAGAACACCACGCACGATGGGCCGCCGCCTGCGCACCTCCTCGGCATCGCGGTAAGATAATTTGGTCCAAGTCCAGAATAATTATTTCCAAGACTCATCAGGGATGGTACCTGTGGTTGCACTTCTTGCTGACTGCGAAGAAAATTTGTAAGAAGGTTACTAGCAATAGCCAGTTGTGCCTGTGATGACAAAGAGAGATTATTATTGGGTGTAGGTAAGATGCCTTTGCCAGGCATCATACTACCTTCCCAAGGATTCATTCCTCCCATACCGCCGCTACCACTCATTTCTCCACCTATATTATTTCCCATGTTCCTGTTATTGCCGATTCTGTTATCACTGCCTCCGCTACCGCCCCGATTGAAATTCCCTCGATTTCCAAAGGAATCTCTTTTCCCTCCTCGATTAAATGACATTGTGCTGCTTATGCAAGGCGATGACATTGAATACAATGAAAACCCGACGAGAATAACAACGAATGCAAATGAACGATTGCAAATGGTGGCCGATGATGGGCCTCTCTCATGAGTCTTGGAAATAATTATTCTGGACTTTGACCAAATTATCCCAATCAACAGAACTTTTCCTCAGGACGGTTTAGCGATCGACCAGCACGGCATCCTATAAAGAATCAATGTCCTCAGCCTTACAACAAAAAATGGGCAATCGAGCCCGAGATGGCCCTGCTGGGCGGCGTGGCCCATCCGCACAACAATCTCGTGCACCCCAGTCTGGCAGTCAGCGTATGAACGGAAACCAAATCCAACATCGCAATGATAAATCTTCTAAACCAATTCCTGCCTCTTCTGATAGCGAAAAAGCAGAACTGCCTGTTTCATCACCAAAAACGGTGATGACGGTGTAAAAGCCGGACGTATAGCGATTAAAAGAAAAAAGTGTTGCGCCATTGAGACCGACTCTTTAGACGATAGCGCATCGGATGCCTGTGGCAAACAGGCACGTCCACAGGAAAAGGGTCTCTTTAGCGACCCGAAGTCGAACTAAACCTGATCGAGTTGAGGGCGATGAAGACCCATGCTGCTCAAATCAGGAATATCGTCGGGCACCGACCTTAATGAACGACGTAAGATGGGTAGGCTCCGGCGCAAGATTTGGGCGATTGATTTGTTACTCGCGGAACAGGAAATTTTCCAAAAAACAGGTAAACTCCTGATAATATTGAAGAGGACATGTTAAGATGCATGACAGCATCTGACATTAGCGCTCAGGCGCTAGAGTATTTAGCGGCCATTGAGGTTATCCGCTCGAAATGTAGCCGCATGCAGGGTGGACTCAGCGGAGAACTCCGCAGGAGAATTCACGGGCTCAAAGATTTTGTCCGGATATTACAGATGAGAGCTGAGGCGGTGGGTGACACCCAGGCATTACAACTAAAATAGATGAACTCCTTCGCAAAGCGAAAGAAAGTAGAAGAGAGGAAGAAAAAAGAAAAACGAGAAATAAGTTAGCTACAGGATACGATTAAGGAGTTACGGAAGGAAAATAAAAATATTCGGGAAGAGATGCAACGGTCCTTCAAGGAAATAAGAGAAAGCATAGGAAAAGAAAATGTACATAGTGTATATAGAAGAAACATGAAGGAAGACAGTGTACATAGAGTACATGGAGCTCCATCACTATATATAATCTAACCTAAAGCTATTACTAATTTAAAACTAAATTTTACTTGAAAATGGACCTTGATTTACGTGAATTTCCATTGCTCACAACTTCTTAATAAACAATGACCGCCAACTAAAACTTTTTGGAGATTACTCAGGATCATGACCTTGACCACATATGTCAAGGTCAAAGTCATCGGTGAGGTTGCCGTTGTTCTAGATAATTACCTATTATATGTTACTGTCCATTATTATTTAACAAAATCAACTCATTGACCTTGTGGCGTCCTGCCTTACGCTACACAAGCATAACGGCGTATAACGCCGAGCGCCTGGCCAAACGGCAACCTAGGCACACAAGTACGCGCGTGATAGCGCGAGCATTTAGGCGACTCTAGTTTCGCGCAAGTGAAACCCGACAAGAGCGGTATATAAGACCAACCGCCGCAGGCCGAATTTGAGTCTCGATAAGGCTATAGAGTGATTTACGCTATACGACTACCAATCTGAATACTCCTTTTTGCAATTCGGAAATTGAATTTCCGAAACATTCGCCGCCAGCCGAGCCACATTCCTCGACCAGCGTCGACGTCCCGATCACCAGGGCCACTTCGACCGTCGTCCAGTACAGCTGCCGAGCCGGAGAGGAGAGTGTCATTTACTGCCTTGGACGCTGCAGCCTATTAATCTGGAGACGCCTCGCTTCACCAGGTCACCACGGGAGCTTTTGACAACGTGGGACGTCAGGATAAAACGATATACATCGTCGCCTGAATCTTGGGCATTCCCAGCGGCATTGTCTCCTCTGCCTCCTTCTTCAGTCAACCGGATTTCGCAGGGGACACAAACCATTCCAGTCAGCCGGATCCACCGAGGAGTCCAGGTGACGCAGACGCCCACGACAACTGTGAACCAGGAGACTCCGATTGGAAGGCACCTACGAGCACAGTAGAGCCACGCAGACTGAGCCCAAGGCAAGCCGTAAACCAGAGATGGACGAAAACAACAATAGCTCCTGGGGTCCCCTCCGTTACACTAAAGCGACTCCACAAATCTCGTATCGCGAGCGCCTAAATACCAACGGCCCTTCTCAGGGCTATGTACATAACGTGTAAAATAAACTTGTATATAGATAACCATACTGCGAGTACCACTGATTCAAGCGTATACCTCACCACCACGATCAATCTTGCGGCCGATATTCTAATTCTTCCAGCTAAGCATAACAAACACGCAACATTACGCTATAACCTTAATTATATATTTGAATGAAATACATAATTAAGGTTATAGCGTAATGTTTCGCAATATTTCATCGTTCTAACATATTATATGTTAGTGTCTATTATTATTTAACAAAATCAGCTCATTGCCTATAATTATGTATTTGAAAAATAACATTTTCAGTGAAAAATTTACTTCGCTACTGATTCTGTCATAAATTATATTTCAAGAATCTTTTGTCTTATATCGCAAAAAATAAAATAAAAATTTTATAAAATGTACGATAAATGTCATTATTTTCAAATCTGGACTTTAATCGAACGTGAATATGTATTGTTGTGATACGGAGTGCAAATTGTTGTATTTGTTCGTTAGTTTACGAATAATGTCTAACGTCGTTGTGTCTTGATTTTATGTCTTGATTCCATGAACAGTCCGAAGTAGTAGTAGAAGATTCGAGCACGTCGTTGTGCTCCATACACGTCGGCCACACCTGCTTCTCCGACGATCCGTCTCTCGGTCGGCCTTTTAAGGTTTTTTCTTACTGTGGTGCTGTATGCACGATCGTGCCATGTGCATCATCGTGCCACGACGTACTTGCGCGTTGTCGTGCGAGCAATCGTTCTTGGTTGCACAGATCGTATTCTCATTTATGATTCTATTGCATTCCGGGTGATGCAGTCGATGCGGTCATGCATGATGTCACGCTCACCGGATGAAGGATACCGAACATGTATTATATCAGTAATCTCGCTAATAACAAGAATTTGGCGCCAACAAAATTACTTGCTGTTTTTCAGAATGATTCTCATTATTTCATCGTTTTAACATATTATATGTTACTGTCTATTATTATTTAACAAAATCAGCTCATTGATGTTAATTATGTAGTTAAAAACTGAAAATTTCAGTGATAAATTTATTACGCTACTGATTCTGTCATAAATTATGTTTCAAGAATCTCTTGTCTTATATCGCGAAAAATAAAACAAAATTTTATAAAATATGTGTTAAATGTAATTATTTTAAAATCTGGACGTCAATCAGGACGTGAATATGTATTATATCACCGGCCCCGCCAATAACAAAAATTGGTGCCAAGAATATTGCTTGTGTTTTTTTAGAAAGTTTCTCATTATTTCATCTTTTTAACATATTATATGTTACAGTCTATTATTATTTAACAAAATCAGCTTATTGACATTAATTATGTATTTGAAAGATAATAATTTCAGTGAAAAATGTACTTCGCTTTTGATTTTGTCATAAATTGTGTTTCGATAATATATTCTCTTATGTCGCGAAAAAGAAAACAAAAATATAATTAAATGTACATAAAATATCATTATATTAAAATGTGGACATTAATCAGGACGGGAATATGTATTATTTCAAGGTCCCGCCAATAACAAAAATTGGCTCCAAGAAAATTGTTTGCTGTATTTAATGTATTTTATACATTCTAAATCGATATATTTAGTATTGTAAGAACATTAAACATTAAATATGCAAAAATCTATATTTTCTGATGATAGACATTTATTATATTTGCCTTCGTAGACACAAATATAATTACGCAGAAATATTCCCTGCATGTATAATTATACAGGGTCTACCAAAAGTGTGGAAACCCCTAAATATCTCGGAAAATATACGTTTTACAGAAAAGTGTTTCCAACAAAAGTTGTAGGGTTTAAGAAGATCTATATACTGATTCTATCAGTTTGACCTTGGATGGCGTCGTCAAGGTCAGGTCAAGGTCACATTGACTTTTTTAAATGACACCCCCTACATTTGATTGCATATTCTTATAGCTTAATTCAAGAGCTTTCCAAAACACTATAATAATGTTCATTTTTATTAAGTACTTTGCGAGTTATGAGGGTTGAAATAATTTCTTAATTTTACATAAACCATAAAATATCTAGTAAACCATTCATTTTTCGATTATCTTACCTTCATACTTTTATGTACAAATTAATGAGAGGAATCAATTGGTGTAAAGAAAACACATAGTTGTTTCTAAGAAAAAATATGTAATTTGCAATTAACAATTCCATATTTTTTCTTAAAAACAACTGTATGTTTTCTTTACACCAATTGATTCCTTTCATTATTTTGTACATAAAAGTATGAAGGTAAGATAATCGAAAAATGAATGGTTTACTAGATATTTTATGGTTTATGTAAAATTAAGAAATTATTTCAACCTTCATAACTCGCAAAGTACTTAATAAAAATGAACATTATTATAGTGTTTTGGAAAGCTCTTGAATTAAGCTATAAGAATATGCAATCAAATGTAGGGGGTGTCATTTAAAAAAGTCAATGTGACCTTGACCTGACCTTGACGACGCCATCCAAGGTCAAACTGATAGAATCAGTATATAGATCTTCTTAAACCCTACAACTTTTGTTGGAAACACTTTTCTGTAAAACGTATATTTTCCGAGATATTTAGGGGTTTCCACACTTTTGGTAGACCCTGTATATATATATATATATATATATATATGCATGTATGTATATATGTATAATTTACTGTTTATTTAGATGAGAAAGATTTTGAACAACTTTTAATAAACCATAAAATGGAAATAATTGAAAAAATGAAGAAAAGTAATGAAAAAAATAGAGAAATTAATTCAACAAGAAATAAGAAGTGCAAAAAATAGCATTATAAAAACATAGATATTTATTAATCGCGTTGATTTATTAATAACTCCGTTAATTTTATGATATTTTATGTTATGTTAAAACTAGCAGTTGTGAAATAAAATGTATTTTTTGTTCAAAAAATAAGAAATATAATAGAATAATAACAGAATATCTCATTATAAAAAATAATACTACTAATAAAATTTTAATAAAATCATTTATATTTATAATTATTTATAATTTATAATTTGCAGATTTTGATTTAGTAACAAATTCGGTCACTTACACTACATTGCACTGGTATTCTTAGAACTGCTATACATGAAATTATTTAATTGTAAAAGTAAAATATAAACATTTTAAATGCTCAATAATGATATTGTTATTTAATAAAATAACCACATTATTTTATTAAATAACAATATTATTATTGAGAATATTTAAAGTGTTTATCAATATTATACTTTTACAATTAAATTTTATGTATAACAGTTTTAAGTATACTAGTGGAGTGTGATGTGAGTGACTTCAATATAAACCAATATTGGCTAATGCAAATTCTGCTGGCAAAAGTATTTTCAAAGTATTATGCCGATTGTATTACCTTTGTTGCATCAGTACATCTCCGTGCATTTTTGCCTGTCTTCCGCCAGCAGCGGTAATTAAATAATCATGACATAGTGTTACACTCCTGTACTTGACTTTCATTGGTCCAATATTGGTAACTACCGGCAGCCAGTACTGGCACGACTGGCAGCGATATTGGCTCAGTAATGAGCCGTTTATAATTTTCTACGTGGCAGTTATGAGTCTCACAAATCTGTAACGGAGCACCTTTCCCGACGCCGCGAATCGGCTTGCCGGAGTCAGGGTTCGGGAGAAAGGGAGGTTCAGGCTCGCAAAACCACACGTTAAACTTTGAACAGGCTCTTTATTCAGTGATTCCTATACTAAGCTATACAAACAGGCATGCTTAGAAGGCGCTCGCGTGGATTTACGAACATATACTTTGCCTAGAAATATGTACAGAGTAGTTGCCCAACGCGTAATGGATCTATGAACACGCACCTTAGCCTAGAAATATGTACAGAGTATTCACTGGTTACCCGAAGCGCAACGGATCTACGAACACGCACCTGAGCCTAGTGTTATGTACAGAGTAGTCACTAGTTACCTGACACGTAAACAGATGATGCGTATAGAGTCGACGGTTCGCGGACGCGGGATACCTAAAGGTATCGTCGTGTCCGACGATGTAGATTTCCTGATGATATGCTCCATGCTCGAGCCGTTCCACTGCGTCGAAGCGGCGCAGCTGAATCTGCGTCCAACGCGCGCCACCCTGGTGCGCAACACGAAGACGACTCTCTACCTCGGCAAGCGATGGCACTTTGGACTGCGATACCATGCCGGCTTCTCCTCGTCCAGGAACAGAATCAAGGAGAACCGTCCCTGGCACGAGTTCTCCTTTTTCGCTGTCAACGGCAGGCCGGTGTTCACGGCGTTCCAGACGGATCTCGAAGGAGCTCCTTCTTCCGCGACGTCACCGTGAGGAGCACTTTCGCAGAAGAGGGCAGACTCCGCGCCGTCTGCATGATTCATCAACAAGGTCGTCCTCCCGGCCGCGAGATGAATCCCCGACAACGGCCAGAGGCAGACGTGGAGAGGGACGTGGACCGATTGTATCCCATATTTCGATGGGATTACCGGACGTTCGCCACCAACGTGACGGTGGTGCTCGCCGTTATAGATATCCGACGGGCGTGCAGCATAGAATGCCTCCGCTTTTACGTGTGCCGCCACGGCCTGCGACTGGAGAAGCCGCGAGGGCGTCGATTTGGATCACCCTCACGTCAACCTGTTGCAGGTTCACCGCACCGACACGCTCTCCTTCGAGGGCGAGAAGGGATCAGCGCTCCTCGTCAAGCTCGCCAAAATAGACGAACGGTCCCTGTTCGTCTTTCGCGGAGGAGTCTTCATCTCCGGCAAGATGGACCGGTATCGCTCGATGTTACTGTATTGATATTTGATACTTTGACCGCCACGCCTCCATATGACAACGTCGCGACGTACGTGCAGGCCTACAATTCAGCGGCCAATATAGCGCGGCCCCGAGACTGCGGCCTAGCGCCGGCGTACGCACTTTGCAGCAGGTACCGAGGTGCAACACGCGCCAATGCATGAACGACCTATTCATGTACGTCGAGAGGTACATACGAAGGAGCTTCGAGCTGCGCATCAAGGAGATGGTGACACTGGATCATTGCCGCCTATCCTGCTCGATATTGCTAGCGTTCGAGCGGTATCGGCTTTTCGAGCAAGGCGCCACAGCGATAGCGACGAGAGCTGCTGCGTAAAGGCCTCGTTCACGGAATGTACGGACAGTTGGGATCGTCACGTGAGCCACAACTCCGCCCGTTGCGGTCCGTCGCGTGAGACCTCTTTCCTGGTTCTCTCCCGTACACGGGCAAGTCGTTCGTCCTCAGGCTGTCGGGAGCAGAGTTTCGGGCAATATACTTTGTGCACAGACGATCGAACGCGTACAATTGCGCCGTGTGATAGTATATGTTCGCCAATGGATCCAAGGCCGCCGCCGTGGAGGACGGCGAGATCGTCCGGTTGCGACTCCTCGATGAGAACGACGACGACGAGACATTCGCCCCACTCTACGCGAAAGACTTGGCCGTCCCCGTCGCGAGAGCGATGCGGCTCCTCTGGTCGGTCACGGACGGCGTGCTCGACGAGGCCGATTAGGCTTTCCCTCCTGAGCGTACCTGCATTACGCGAATGATACGCTTCTTCTTACCGCGGCTGAAGACATTCAAACTGCACTATCAGTTCTAAACAGAGAGGCACTGAACAGACAGGTTCACAAAAAATGTGAAGGTTTTAGCCGATCGTTCGTCTTATCTCGCGCCACGCGCAAGTCGTTTATTGTTAGATGTCGCGTGTCGCGTTTCTGGCAACATAATTCTTGTGGTTGCGCAGTCTCCGCGGTCCGTCGCTTCGGGTCATGTGTTCTTTGCATTCGCGTTTCTTTTAAAGTAATTTTTGGTATCGATAAAACGATGTGAATCGAGTGAAAGAATAAACAGTAAACTCGTTATCGCGTAATCTGTGTCAATCGAGTGTAAGAGTGTTTCGAAGCGAGAAAGTTTCGATGTGTCGCGCATCTCTAACAATCATAACCGTGCAGCAGTTAACAACAATACGTAGCATGAAGATTCGCCACGCTGCTACAAGGTGAGTGAGCAATAAGTAAGCAGGTGAGTGAGTGAGTGAGTGAGAGAATGAGTGACTGAATGACAGAATGTATTAGTGTTGTAAAAGAGAGAAAGAGAGAGAGAAAAAAATATATGCGTACGTGCGTGCGTGTGTGTGAATGTCTGTCCCTCTTACCCTCTCCCTCTCTCTCTCTCTCTCTCTCTCTCTCTCTCTCTCTTTTACGCACACACTCTGCCATACACACATCGCATGTAGCAATCAGCTGATTACAGCGTTCGACGGTCGGCGATCCGGAATAACTTTTAATAATTAACATTATTTTAAGGAACACGTATTCCTGATGTAATTCTAAGACATCTTCTTTACCAAAATTTTAATTAAAGCATAATTTTATGTTATAAGATAAAATAGTTAGTGACTCATGCAGTGGTAATCACCTATCGGGCGATCAGCTGCGCCCGCGCTCGCGCCGCTCCTGTCTGTCTTCTGTATCCGACGCGTGATTTACTAACTATTTTTGCTTATAACTCAAAAACTACGCTTCAAATCAAATTTTGGTAAAGAAAGAATTGTCTTAGAATAGTGTCAGGAATATGTCCTTTTAAAGACGGAAGGTTTTTCGGGATCACCCTGTATATGTTACGTCCAGGCCCGAGGAAGGATGGGCCGAAGGAAGGGCGTAACACTTGTATCCCGAGAACAGATGCCTTAAGGGCAAGTGTCTCGGGTCGAGCGAGCCTGCGGGTGAGCCAAAGATATGTTAACGATCACCAGCGGTCGATTTTACACTATTTCTGGTCCAAATGCCCGCTCGTCGGTCCCCTTTTTGGTAAAGGAACTTAATCCTTTTTACCCGGGACGGGACCAAGTGCGATTCAAGAGCGTGGGTGATGAGGGGGAATAGATTGAATTGAATGCGAGGAGATAAATTTAATTGAATTTATTATACATGAAAAAAAGAAATTATTTAAACATTTTGATTATAATTGTTTATGATCTAATACAATATTAAGTATAAGTGTGTGTGTGTGTGTGCGAGACGGAAGGTTCCATTAGGGAAGCGATTACAATAAGTAAAGGAAGTAGATGGGGGGGAGGGAGTTCATAAATAAAAGAAAAGACTTACTATTTGATGAGAACGAGAATAAGTCGATTGTAATTGTTGCTGGGCCTCCTTGGCGTCGAAGATGACGAAATATTTGCGCTGACTCGATACTGTAGAATACGAGTAACTGCTACAGGGCCCCCTTGGCTTTGAAGATGACAAGATATTTGCATTGACTCGATACTGTTAATCTCGATATAATGATGATAGTAAGGAATATCACGAAGGCTTGAAGAATATTTTTACAAGTGTCGATTTATCCGAAGTTCGCGTTTATATATCGTTTTGGATTACCCTCTCCTAGCGTGAGGAATAAGGGAAGTTGACGAATAGAAACCCTCGTTAGATTTCCATGGTCTCCTCCCTGCCCCTACTTATGCATTTTAGAACAAATGTAACAAGAAGAATTTTAGTACATCAGTTCGCGAATAGGAGAGCATCTTCCAAAACGGGAGACTTAGGATTCTCAGTATCGGAAGTGGTAGTAATTTATGCTTTGCAGGATGCGTCTGCTAAAGACAAAGGGACGACTTTTACTACCCCCTTGAGATAAAACTGGGTATGTGTCGTGACATCCGGTCACTCGCGTTTTATGAATAGTTTCTTTTATTTTCTATATCTTCTTTAGATTTTATGAGTGATCAGAAAATGATTGAATGATTGAATTTTATGAGATGATTTTTAAGTAATCAGAAAATATCAAATTCATCTGACTGACTGGCGCCTTAGCTAACCGGATGCTACTCTTTATAGCCCGTTAATATCTGACTCATTTGGAGCATTTACTGAGGACTCCACTTTAATTTAACTGTCATTAACGATTTTGGAAGCCGTGCACCAGATACGGGAAAGAAAAGAATCGTAAACTCCTCTGGACGTAACATATATATATATATATATATATATATATATATATATATGTAACATATATATATATGTATATATATATATATATGTATCAAGCGACGCGGTAGCGTCGCGACGCCAAGTACATAAAAAAAAATTAAGCATTGAGAGTCACTGTTTTCGACTGAAAGTCACTGTCCTCGACTCGGCGCTACCAAGTACCTTATCCGGAATTTTGGGTCTAAGAAACTTTCAATTAAAATTTCAAAAACTAAAGCCGTAATCATAAATCTAACGATACTTTTATAACATAATATGTATACAAGCTTTCGATTGCGACCAGTTTGAATAAGATTGGTGCAGTCAATCCCGAGAAATAATGACCGCATATCAGAAATGTGACATTTTATCGTTTTCCTTCATTTCCAGGTTTAGACTCACGTACATATGCTCGCACGCATACACGCAAAGCAAGTTTGTCCCTCAAGGCGCGTTTGCAACGTTCATGTATGATTATTCGTTCGAGTGTACAAATACGTCTTGAGAGACAAAATTATGTGTGTATATGCGTAACATTGTGCGTTAATTTTTTACTTACATATCATATCATATTAAAATGCAATACCATAATATATTAAAACGTAATACAAGTAGTATTCTCGTCAAGATGAAGCGCGTATCTTGGCAGGAAGCGCGCATTACGACTCTTTGGCCGACAATTGGTTCTTGGTTAAGTCGGATGCGTAAATATCTCAGCGCAGTAGATCTGGCGCGTGATTGGTGGCCGGAGTACCACGTGGTACTCCGGGCCCCAGGATAGGAAGAGGAAGGTGAGTGCGAGATGAGAACAAACTTAGCGAGATAAAGATTTATTATGTATACTGCATATTAAGTTATATAATAGTACTGATATACTAAGATAATATATCTTAGTATATCAGTACCGTTATATAACTTAAGTATATCCAGTATACATAATAAATCTTTATCTCGCTAAGTTTGTTCCCATCTCATAAATTAAAATATTAGCATTCATAGTACTGATATACTAAAATAATATATCTTACTATTAAGGGGATCCTAAAGCGACGGGCGAACTCCGATGGATTAGCGCTCCCATCTAAATGTAACTAAAAATGTCGATAATATCGATAATATCGACATTTTTAGATACGCTATTACCGACATTATTATTTGAAGCATGCATAATATAATAGAAAATGCAATCTTTTGTATTGCGTTAAATATATTGAAATGAGATAATATCATATTTTTATTGATTTACATATACATGCACATATATAATATATTTCATACATGTTTAAAAAAAAAAAATATATATATATATAATATATATACATAATATATAATATATAATATATAATATATGTTCGCGAGTGAGCGCGGATTGCTGCGGCAGCGCGAGAATTTGATGGAGCGGCAGATGGATGACCGCGAACAGATAATTGAACATAAAAGGCTTGCCACGACACGTAATTCCCTTTTTTTGGTTTTTGCGTTTTATTTAGTACACCACAATCAACAAAGTACAATAAACTGAACATAAAATTTCAGATCCAGAAAACGTACAGAGAAGTCCGAGAAACAAAGCGGTCGACGTATTTTGCGGTTAAACTGAGCGGTTATTCTAAGCGGTTTTTTCAAAGCGTACTGCGAGCAGCGTTAAGTGCGAGACTTCGCTGGTCCACGCGCGGCGCCCATTATAAGGCGCTCGGAATTTTTGGCCCGCGTCGACGTGGACCAATTAATTTAAGATTTTAGCGGTGACACGATTGCGACGTGTGTCATTGGCCGATAATGACGTCTCATGTCATAAACAGTTTATTTTTCATGCGCGCAATCTTTTAAGATCAGCTGATTGGTGATCAGCTGATCGTGACGCATGGGCGCGCATGCCCATGAGCGGCGCAAATCTTAACGGCGGTTGACAATGTTATTGTCCGCGGCAATAACGAGCGTCTTTTTCTGACGGAAAAAAATGAGATAGCTCGAGTGTTCGAGTTTTTTCTCGATAAACAAAGATTTCGAGAACTTTCTCGACGCTCGTTAATTTTAAATATAATAAATATTCGAATATTTATTAGCGAGAATATGCGAGTTCCGCTATGCGATTTCTGAACTCGAAATGATTGATTTTAATTTCGAACATCCCGCCCGCCTCGTCAGTACGTGACGAAATCTCCGAGTGTGTGAGAGCGCGGACAGGTGTCGTAAGCTGCTCCAATTATGAGATGAGAAGTGATTGATGAATGGAATGTGAAAGTGACGTAGCGTACGATGTGTTATTGCGATCAGTCGGATCTTTCGCGAGAACGCATAATGCGTAATTGCGAAATGTGTGCGGCGGTGAATCATATGAACAATGAGCGAAGTGAATTAGTGAGCGGTCTCGCGAGTGTATGGTGGTGAGTGATCGCAAGTGAAGTGCAGTGGTGTGAAGATGCAGATTTGATGCGGTGATCGCAGAGAAAGAAAAGTGAAAAAGACGTTAAGTGCGCGGTACGGTCGTCGGACAATGCACGGCACCGGCCGTGATAAACATTTCCGCGGACGGACAAGTTAATTTTTGAGAAAAAAAAAAAAATTAAATAAAATAAAATAACACGGTGCTCCATTTCACGAATCCGGGTGCGTTGCTGCTGCGGTGTCGGCTCCAGGCAGGAGGACGATCTTGGTGAGAGGCCGGACAAGCTCCGAGGATGCGGTGCGTATAGTGACCACGCGTGTCACGCCGTCGTCCCCAGGATGCAGCCGGGTGATCCGGGCGAGTGGCCATCGGGTCGGCGGTGTTGTGTCCGACCGCACGAGGCACAGGGTGCCGACGGCCGGACTGGCTGAGTCCTTCAGCCATTTCGGTCGAGATGCCAAGGAGTTTATGTACTCCCGCGACCACCTCTCCCAAAAGTGGTCGCGCATCCGCTGGAGGAGCTTCCAGCGGGGCAGAAGACTGAGGCTGCCGTCCGCCAGCGAGGGCTCAGGCACTGCCAGCAGAGGGACCCCGATCAGGAAATGCCCTGGTGACAGTGCTGTCACGTCGTCGTGATCGTCCGAGAGCGCCTGGAGAGGACGCGAGTTGAGGCACGCCTCCACTTGAGCGAGGAGCGTCGACATCTCCTCGAAGGTGAGGGTCGTGTCTCCGAGGACCCTTCGGAGATGGTGTTTCGTAGATTTCACCGCCGCCTCCCAAAGCCCGCCGAAGTGAGGTGCTGCCGGCGGATTGAACCTCCAGCGGATCCCGTCGGACGCTGCAACGTGGGCGATGCGACGGCCGTCGGATGATGATGCCTGGAACAGGCGTCGCAGCTCTCGGTCCGCTCCGACGAAGTTGGTGCCGCAGTCGGAGTAGACTTCCTTGCACAAGCCCAGACGGGAAGTGAAGCGCCGGAATGCCGCGAGGAACGCATCCGTGGAGTAGTCCGAAGCGGCTTCCAAGTGAACCGCCTTGGTGGTGAAGCAGATGAAGACGGCGATGAACGCTTTGTGTGCCTTGTGACCTCTTCCTTTTCCGGTCCGGATGAGAATCGGCCCGGCATAGTCAACACCGGTTCGCAGGAATGGACGTGCCGGCGTGACTCGTGCTGTCGGGAGGCTGCTCATCATGGGCTGAGGTACTGCGGCCTTCCATCTCACACACGTGGCGCATCGGTGGATGATTCCTTTAACGATGGAGCGTCCTCGGGGAATCCAGTACCGCAGGCGTAGCAGTCCCAGGGTGAGCTGAACCCCGCCGTGAAGCGTTCGTCTGTGGTGTGCCTTGACGAGGAGTTGCGTCATCCACGACTCTGGAGGTAAGATCATCGGATGGCGTTCGTCTCCTGAGAGCACAGCGTGCTTCAGTCGGCCCCCGACTCGAATGATCCCATGATCGTCGAGGAAGGGGGTTAATTTCGATAGTGGACCCCTGACTAACTCCTTATTTTGTTTCAGGGCTGCGATCTCCTTGGAGAAGTGGAGAGTTTGCACCATGCGGAGCCAGAGGAGCAAGGCTTCTTCCAGCTCGTCAGGCGTGAGATTGGGGTGAGCCTTCGGCCTTGAGGTGGCGCCTCGCCATCGGCAACACCAGGCAGTGACCCTCAGGAGGCGATGGAGCTCGGAGAACCTGAGAAGCATCTCTGGCTCGGCTTTCTCCGCGGTCGTCAAGTGGGAGGCGATTGCTCTCGTCTCCGGCACCTCGACTTCGTGTGCGGCGTGGTCGTGCTGTGGCCAGGACGCTGGATCCTTGTCGAGCCATGGGGGTCCCGTTCACCAGAGGGAGTGGTTAAGCAGGTCCCGGGGCTCAATCCCCCGAGAGGCGCAGTCGGCGGGGTTGTCTCGCCCTGGGATGTGTCGCCATCGTGCCTCCGGAAGTTTCGTCTGGATGTGGGACACCCGGTTGGCTACGAAGGTCTTCCACTTCGAGGCGTGTCCTTGTATCCACTGAAGAGTGACCCGGGAGTCCGACCATAGAGTGACTGGAGCTGAAAGCAAGTCTAAGGCTTCGCGAAGATGAAATGTCAGGTTAGTGACTAAGACTGCAGCGCACAGTTCCAAGCGCGGCAGAGACACAGGCTTAATTGGAGCGACTTTGCTTTTTGCAGCAAGCAGCTTGATCGTGGGGGAGCTCACCACGCGGAGGTATACAACGGCGGCGTAACCTCGTTCCGACGCATCAGCGAACCCGTGGAGCTCAACGCGTTTAGGTTGGTCATCGGCCCTCAGCCATCGGTGCAACCGGAGCTGTTCCAGCAGCGGAAGATCCTCAAGCAGACGTCTCCACAACGTCTCATCTGATTGAGGCAGTGGGGCGTCCCAGTCCAGCTGTTTCATCCAGGCTGACTGGATGAGGATTTTGGCCCGAGCGGTGACTGGAGCTAACCAGCCCAACGGATCGAATATTCGAGCCGTCTCCGACAACGCCTGTCTCTTAGTCAGCGGGGCGGTCGTGCGAGGCTGGAGGCGGAATGTGAAGGAGTCGCTGCGGGGGTGCCACCGTCGGGTGCGCTTCGTCCTCCCAGTCGTGGTGTGGCTGCTGGAGCTGATGCTCCCGTGGTATCTCCTCGAGGATCCTCTGGTGGTTTGAGGCCCACTTCCTCAAGGGAAACCCGCCCGCCGTGCAGAGTCGGCGCAACTGCCTCTGGTTCTCGACCGCCTCGGACAGGGTGCTGGCGCCTGTGACGATATCGTCGACATAGCAGTCGCGCCTCAACGCAACTGCTCCCGCTGGGTTTGCCGGCTCCTCATCGTCGGCTAATTGGCGGAGAGTCCTGATCGCCAGGAACGGTGCACAGGCCAGTCCGTACGTCACCGTGTTGAGGCGATACTCTTAGACGTCGTCGGTGCGGTTTTGCCTCCAAAGGATCCGCTGCAGGTCTCGATCGTCGGGATGCACCAGAATCTGCCGGTACATCTTCTCGATGTCGGCGATGAAGGCGAAGCGGTGCCAGCGCCAACGCAGGAGGACGTCGGCGAGAGTTGGCAGAAGATTGGCTCCGACCAGCAATGCGTTGTTGAGTGAGTCTCCGGCAGGCGTACATTGAGATCCGTTGAAGACCACTCTCAACTTGGTGGTCGTGCTGGAAGTCCGGAGCACTCCGTGGTGTGGTAAGTAACACGCGGATTTCTTGATGAGCGGTGTTCTGACCAGGGTCATATGTTGCAGGTCCGAGTACTCCTCCATGAAGCTGCCATAGAGCTTGTTGAAGCCGGCGTCTCTGGAGCGGCGTCGCTCCATTGCCGCGAGAAGTCGCTCGGCGGACTTCCGCGTGTGTTCGAGAGGTGGAAGAGGGCCAGCCAGCGGAAGACGGATCATGTACCTTCCGTCGGCGAGGCGCTCATGCGTGCGGGCGAAGATCTCTTCGCATTGCTCTTCCTCTGGCGTGAGCACGACGGAGGCAGGCTGCTCCTGTTCCTGCTCCCAGAACCTCTGCACTAGGGCGTTCAGGTCGCGGTCTACGGTGCACTGGAGAGAGCTGAGGGAGCCGTTGGCCGTCACGACTCCGCAGCCTCTCGATAAGATCCACCCGAATGTAGTCCTCTGCGCGATGGGTTGGTCCTTGCGACCCTTTCGGAGACCTTCGAGGAGGATCCCGGAGAAGGCATCAGCGCCGAGGAGAAGGTGGATGGGATCTCGCTGGAGATAATGAGGATCCGCCAAAGTGAGGCCGTGGATGTGCGGCCACGTGGTGGAGCCCTTGATTGCTGGTCCCTGGTAGGACGACAGCCGTGGGAGGACGTAGGCCGCTACGGTGAGAGAGGCTCCGGTCACTCTTGACTTGAGAGCGAGCGTCACCCTTCCTCGTGTGGATCCTGAACATGCTCCTCCGATTCCAACTATGGAGATCGAGGAGCGGGTGCGCGTCAGACGGAGGCGCTGCGCCAAGTCCACTGAGACGAGGGACTTTCGGACCCCTGGTCGAGCAGGGCTCGCACATCCTGAGGTCGTCCCAGACGGTCGGTCAGAGTGACGCGCGCTGTGGCGAGAAGAGTCGCCCGTTTGTCAAGTGAAGTGCGTGTCGTGGAGAAAGTGCTCGCTTCTTGTGGTGTTGGTGCGGCGTACGCGTCGTGCAACAGCGTGTGGTGCCGCAACTTGCACGTGAAACACGTTTTAATTGACTGACACCGTGCCATCATGTGGTTCCCGAGACAATTGAAGCAGAGTCCGCTGACCTCAACGAAGGACTTCCTTTCGCTCGCGGACTTGGATTTGAACTCGGGGCACTGCATAAGCGTGTGCTTGCCCTTGCAGGCGGCGCATTTGGACGCGTCGGGCACGTTTTTCGCGAAGTGAGTCTTCGCGGTCCGAGAGGCTTCCCCGGCACTCTTCACGGCGATCTTGGGCTTGGCGGCGTTCAAGGTAAGAATTCTTTTACTTATGAAGTCAGTGAGTGCCTCGTGACTCGGTGGATCGGGAGAATCGCTGGTGGAGGACTCCCACTCGAGGCGCGTTCGCGAATCGAACAGTTCGATTACCAAATGATTGAGGCGATCCATTCCATGGGAGTTGATGGGTCTACCGATGTTCTCCTGCGCGTTGACGGTGGCCGTGACGGCGTGATGGACCCGGCTTAGCTCTTCGGCGGACTCGGACTTCATCTTCCCGACGGCGGTAAAGGTAGCGAAATTTGAGCGCATGAGCTCCTTTTTATTCTCGAAAAGTTTCGCCAAGATCACCCACGCGCAGTCGTAATTCTCGCTTGTGACCGTTAACGACCGAATTTCTCCGCAGATCCCTTCACGCAGGAACGAAGGTAATGGAACCGCTCAATGTTCGAGACCGATGGATTTTCTCCCACGAGGGATAAAAAGAGGTCCCGGAAGGAAGGCCAGTCTTCATAGGCGCCTGAGAACGGCGGCAATTTTATGCGCGGCAACGCGGTTTTAGGAGAAGAGGACTTCGATTCCATCCTTGGTGCGACAGCTGACTCGGCCCGTAACCTGTCAGCGTAGTCGCTCAACGTGCTCCGCTGTGAGATGTACGTACATTCCGCGGTATCTATGAAGTCACTTTTGGCGTACTCACTCTCCATGTATCTGTCTTTCAGCGTCGCTCGTATGAGCTCGTGTTGAGCCTCGAATTTTGCCCAGAGGTTGTCGAGGATGGTGAGACGAGCGTGGACGGCACCGGCGGTGATGTTGGTGACGCCCATCTTCCGGAGGTTATCCACGGAGCGAGACATTCGTCCGTGGATGTCGTTCTGGGCCTCTAATAAGGCCTTCAGGTCGGCACTCATTGTTCACTTGTCTGTTTGTCTGTCTCAGGAGACTTGCAGCATTGCACAGCACTGGACACGTCACCCACGAAACTGCGGATGCGGAAATATCCGGCTCGAAGGACCAGAAATGTTCGCGAGTGAGCGCGGATTGCTGCGGCAGCGCGAGAATTTGATGGAGCGGCAGATGGATGACCGCGAACAGATAATTGAACATAAAAGGCTTGCCACGACACGTAATTCCCTTTTTTTGGTTTTTGCGTTTTATTTAGTACACCACAATCAACAAAGTACAATAAACTGAACATAAAATTTCAGATCCAGAAAACGTACAGAGAAGTCCGAGAAACAAAGCGGTCGACGTATTTTGCGGTTAAACTGAGCGGTTATTCTAAGCGGTTTTTTCAAAGCGTACTGCGAGCAGCGTTAAGTGCGAGACTTCGCTGGTCCACGCGCGGCGCCCATTATAAGGCGCTCGGAATTTTTGGCCCGCGTCGACGTGGACCAATTAATTTAAGATTTTAGCGGTGACACGATTGCGACGTGTGTCATTGGCCGATAATGACGTCTCATGTCATAAACAGTTTATTTTTCATGCGCGCAATCTTTTAAGATCAGCTGATTGGTGATCAGCTGATCGTGACGCATGGGCGCGCATGCCCATGAGCGGCGCAAATCTTAACGGCGGTTGACAATGTTATTGTCCGCGGCAATAACGAGCGTCTTTTTCTGACGGAAAAAAATGAGATAGCTCGAGTGTTCGAGTTTTTTCTCGATAAACAAAGATTTCGAGAACTTTCTCGACGCTCGTTAATTTTAAATATAATAAATATTCGAATATTTATTAGCGAGAATATGCGAGTTCCGCTATGCGATTTCTGAACTCGAAATGATTGATTTTAATTTCGAACAAATATAATATATATATATATATATATTAAATATGTTATATTATATATATGTTATATTATATACAGGGTGTCAATTAAGTCCCGGGACGGCTGAATATTTTCTCATGTAAGGTATTTTTGAAAAAGGTCAAGGTCATTTCTGAAGTAATTTTCAACGAGGAATTCAACGGTGACCTTCAATTTGACCTTGAGCTTGACCTTCAAGGTTATTTGAAGGTCAAAGTGTTTTTTTTAAATAGGAACCCCTATTTTTGATTGTATATTCTTATAGCTGACCTCGAGAGCTTTCCAAAACACTATAATAAAATATTTTTCCCTCAAGCATTTATCGAGTTATGATGCTTCAAATCATTTCTTAATTTTACATAAACCGTAAAATATCTTGTAAAATATTCACTTTTCGATTATTTTACCTTAATACTTTTATGTACAAAATAATGAGAGGAATCAATTGGCGTAAAGAAAACATATAGTTGTTTTTAAGAAAAAATATGTAATTTGCAATTAACAATTCCATATTTTTTCTTAAAAACAACTATATGTTTTCTTTACGCCAATTGATTCCTCTCATTATTTTGTACATAAAAGTATTAAGGTAAAATAATCGAAAAGTGAATATTTTACAAGATATTTTACGGTTTATGTAAAATTAAGAAATGATTTGAAGCATCATAACTCGATAAATGCTTGAGGGAAAAATATTTTATTATAGTGTTTTGGAAAGCTCTCGAGGTCAGCTATAAGAATATACAATCAAAAATAGGGGTTCCTATTTAAAAAAAACACTTTGACCTTCAAATAACCTTGAAGGTCAAGCTCAAGGTCAAATTGAAGGTCACCGTTGAATTCCTCATTGAAAATTACTTCAGAAATGACCTTGACCTTTTTCAAAAATACCTTACATGAGAAAATATTCAGCCGTCCCGGGACTTAATTGACACCCTGTATATGTAAATATATTATATATATAATTGTTGTATATGTAAATGATATGAAAATTATATAATTATAATATAAATTTACAAACATTTACATTACATTATATATTTATCTCATCGCAAATATGAATAGAATAATAAATTTATTCATTTCTTCAATTTACAATTTCTGAATACAGAGTAGGCCAATTTTTATAAGATGCAATATACCTTTTTTGTTTCTCCAATTTTAATTAATGAAGATAATCTTTATATTGAGATTTTTTTAGATCGCCTCTGGGATAAATATTTTTTAATTACCACAGCGATCATGCGAACTGTATCTGATATAAAATATTTTTAAAAACCAGCACACGAATAGATCGCCTCTGGGACAAATGTTTTTTAATTACCATAACGCTCATGCAACCGCGTCTGATATAAAATATTTTTAAAAACCAGCACACGAATAGAACGCTTCTGGAACAAATATTTTTTAATTACCATAGCGCTCATGCAAACCGCATCTGGTATAAAAATATTTTTAAAAATCTGCACACGAATACATCGCCTCTGAGACAAATACTTTTAAAAGCAGCTAGCTCATGAATAAATCGTTTCTGGCACTAACTACTATAAATATATACAGGGTGTCCCAGACCACCCGTCTCATTCGATTTTTTCGTAAACGCGACATTTTAAAGAAAAATGTTTCAGACAAAAATTTTGTGACTTCGAGGGGGACATAAGATGGTGACATTGGTTTGACCTTGGATAGTCGTTTGAAGATCACGTGAAGGTCACCTTTAATTTCTTAAATGGAAACCCCCATTTTTCAATGCATATTCTTGTAGCTTACCTCGAGAGCTTTCCAAAAGAAAAAATATGGAATTGTTAATTGCAAATTACATATTTTTTCTTAGAAACAACTATGTGTTTTCTTTACACCAATTGATTCCTCTCATTATTTTGTACATAAAAGTATGAAGGTAAGATAATCGAAAAATGAATGGTTTACTAGATATTTTATGGTTTATGTAAAATTAAGAAATTATTTCAAGCCTTATAACTCAAAAAGTACTTAATAAAAAGGTACTTAATTATAGTTTTGGAAAGCTCTCGAGATAAGCTACAAGAATATGCAATGAAAAATAGGGAGTTCCATTTAAGAAATTAAAGGTAATCTTTATGTGACCTTCAAACGACTATCCAAGGTCAAACCAATGACACCATCTTATGTCCCCCTCGAAGTCACAAAACTTTTGTCTGAAACATTTTTCTTTAAAATGTCGCGTATACGAAAAAATCGGGTGAGACGGGTGGTCTGGGACCACTGTATATACAGGGTGTTCGGGCAGATCAGGGCCAAATTTTAAAGAGTGATTCTTCATGATAAAATAAGATAAAAATCAAGAGTAAAAACATTTCGACGAAGGCTTCCTTTTTTAATTATAAATGTTTAAAGATTTACATAAAAGGCACGGCAATCCGCCTGAGGCACGGCAATCCGCCGATCTCGGATGTGCGTAGGTTACATAGCTAAAATCGTTACCAAAATATACCGTGACACATAAGTACAGAAGCTTACCTCGTAGCAGCTGATGTAAAATCTGCGATATTCGACACGGCAATATTTTACTCCATACAAATCTGCTCACATAAATAATTAATAATATTTCATAGGGTATTGTTCTTCAACGGTAGGGCAATTGTTCTTCCGCGCAAATGTCCACACAAAAACTCACAAACACGAATATTCACCGAAAATATTCATTGCACTTTTGTTGTCTGTATAATAACGTAGAAGAACATTATAATAAATGTTCAAAATGCCCACCATTCTGTTGTACGCAGAGTTCGATTCTTCTGTAGAAATTTTGTTTTATTTTTCGGAAATCCATCATTACGTGTTGTATTATATTTGATATAAATATAATCCTTTGTTGTAATTCTTTCAATGTTAACACCGGCGTAGAATATACCAAAGTTTTTAGGTGATCCCAAAAAAAGAAATCGAGGGGATTCAAATCAGGAGAGCGAGCAAGCCAAGGGATAGGTCCTCCTCGACCAATCCATTTATTTCCAAAATTATTCGTTAAATATTCTCGCACAATTCCAGTATAATGTGGTGGTGCACCGTCATGCATAAACCACATGTCTCTGCGCACTTGTAGCGATATATCTTCTAGAAGTTCAGGCAACTGAAATTGTAAGAAGTCCATATATACCTGTCCTGTCAACCGAGGCAAAATAACAGGACCAATAATTTTATCACCAAGAATTCCTGCCCAAATATTAGTAGAAAATTGTCGCTGAGAATTTGTTTCTATCAGTGCATGTGGATTTTCGTCGGCCCAGACGTGACTATTATGAAGATTCACTATGCCGCATCTATTAAAAGTTGCCTCATCAGTGAATAATATTTTTGATATAAAATCTGGGTCTTCTGTAATTTTAGGCAAGATCCACGTACAAAAATTAAATCTCCTTTCAAAATCTCTTGCTTCCAATTCTTGCACTCGCTGATAATGATACGGGTGCAATTGTTGCTCTTTTAAAATAGTCCATACAGTGCTGTTACTAATTCCTTCTATTCGTGCAATGTTTCGTGTACTTGTGTAAGGATTTTCTTCAATATGTCGCAACACTCTTTCTTCTAAGTCCAGATCACGTTGACTATATTCACCGAAATTCCTAGCTTTTAACATTCCAGTATCCCGCAATCTCTGATCGATTCTTGTGAATGTTTTTCTATTTGGATATTTTTCTTGATAAATATGTCGGGCTTCTGTAGCATTACCGTTTGCTCGGCCGTAACATAAATGCATATCCGCAAGTTCTTGAAAAGTATAATTCATTTTTCAAAATAAAATGAATTATAATATACATGAATGAAAATGTACACGAACGAAAGGAAAGACAGAAAGAAAAGGAAAGACAGAAGAATGTATTTAAAACAAAAAATAGAATAGAATTATTGACGATACATGACGCCTAACAATAAATTACGAATTGCTATGCGAGTTAGATTTCAATCAGCATTTTACATACATTATTCTCTTTACATAAATATATTTTTCTTGCAATATATTGCTTTATGTTTACATTTATTTCAAAATTTAAATTTTATTTGTACTTAACTCTTTAGTTACCTGAATTTTTAGAAAATATATCTCTGCAAATGTGCAAAAGTGTGGTTTATGCATTATGTGATTTGTGCACCACATTATACTAAGATAGTGTGAGAATATTTAAGAAATAATTTTGGAAATAAATAATAAATAATTTCTGTCTATGCCGATGTTAACATTGGAAGAATTACAACAAAGGATTATATTTACATCAAATATAATACAACACGTAATGATGGATTTCCGAAAAATAAGACAAAATTTCTACAGAAGAATCGAACTCTGCGTCCAACAGAATGGTGGGCATTTTGAATATTTATTATAATGTTCTTTTACGTTATTATGAAGACAAAAAAGTGCAATCAGTGTTTTCACTGAATATTCGTGTTTGTGAATTTTTGTGTGAACATTCGCGCAGAAGAACAATTGTACCCTACGAAACATTATTAATTATTTATGTGAACAGATTTGTGTGGAGTAAAATATTGCCGTGTCGAATATCGCAGATTTTACATCAGCTGCTACGAGGTAAGCTTCTGTACTTATGTGTCACAGTATATTTTGATAACGATTTTAGCGACGTAACCTACGCACGTTCGAGATCGGCGGATTGCCGTGCTTCAGGCGGATTGCCATGTCTTTTATGTAAATCTTTAAACATTCATAATTAAAAAAGGAAGCCTCCGTCGAAATGTTTTTACTCTTGATTTTTATCTTATTTTATTACTCTTTAAAATTTGGCCCCGATCTGCCCGAACACCCTGTATATATATATATACAGGGTCTACCAAAAGTGTGGAAACCCCTAAATATCTCGGAAAATATACGTTTTACAGAAAAGTGTTTCCAACAAAAGTTGTAGGGTTTAAGAAGATCTATATACTGATTCTATCAGTTTGACCTTGGATGGCGTCGTCAAGGTCAGGTCAAGGTCACATTGACTTTTTTAAATGACACCCCCTACATTTGATTGCATATTCTTATAGCTTAATTCAAGAGCTTTCCAAAACACTATAATAATGTTCATTTTTATTAAGTACTTTGCGAGTTATGAGGGTTGAAATAATTTCTTAATTTTACATAAACCATAAAATATCTAGTAAACCATTCATTTTTCGATTATCTTACCTTCATACTTTTATGTACAAATTAATGAGAGGAATCAATTGGTGTAAAGAAAACACATAGTTGTTTCTAAGAAAAAATATGTAATTTGCAATTAACAATTCCATATTTTTTCTTAAAAACAACTGTATGTTTTCTTTACACCAATTGATTCCTTTCATTATTTTGTACATAAAAGTATGAAGGTAAGATAATCGAAAAATGAATGGTTTACTAGATATTTTATGGTTTATGTAAAATTAAGAAATTATTTCAACCCTCATAACTCGCAAAGTACTTAATAAAAATGAACATTATTATAGTGTTTTGGAAAGCTCTTGAATTAAGCTATAAGAATATGCAATCAAATGTAGGGGGTGTCATTTAAAAAAGTCAATGTGACCTTGACCTGACCTTGACGACGCCATCCAAGGTCAAACTGATAGAATCAGTATATAGATCTTCTTAAACCTTACAACTTTTGTTGGAAACACTTTTCTGTAAAACGTATATTTTCCGAGATATTTAGGGGTTTCCACACTTTTGGTAGACCCTGTATATATATATATATATATATATATATATATATATATATATATATATATATATACAGGGTGTCCTATTTTAATCCATCCAGTCGAATATCTCGAAAACTAAGCTCGGGAGAGAAAAATGTTTCAGACAAAAGTTGTTTGGTTTCGAGGGAGCCATAAGATGATACCATTGGTTTGACTTTGAAGAGTTATTTGAAGGTCACGTGAAGGTCACCTCAATCTTTTTAAATGGCATCTCCTATTTTTTATTACATATTCTTGTAGTTGACCTCGAAAGCTTTCCAAAACGCTATAATAAAATATTTTTTCATAGAGTACTTTTCGAGTTATGAGGCTTGAAATCATTTCTTAATTTTACATAAACCGTAATATATCTAGTAAAATATTCATTTTTCGATTATCTTGCCTTAATACTTTTATGTACAAAATAATGAGAGAAATCAATTGGTATAAAAAAAAACACATAGTTGTTTCAAAGAAAAATGTAATTGTTAATTGCAAATTATACATATATTTCTTAAAAATAACTATGTGTTTTCTTTACACCAATCGATTTCTCACATTATTTTGTGCATAAAAGTATTAAGGTAAAATAATCGAAAAATGAATATTTCACTAGATATTTTATGATTTATGTAGAATTAAGAAATTATTAAAGCCTCATAACTCGAAAAATACTCAACAAAAAAATATTTTATTATAGTGTTTTGGAAAGCTCTCGAGGTCAGCTACAAGAATATCTAATAAAAAATAGGAGGTGCCATTTAAAAAAATTGAGGTGACCTTTACGTGACCTTCAAATGACTCTTCAAGATCAAACCAATGGTACCATCTTATGGCCCCCTCGAAACCAAACAACTTTTGTCTGAAACATTTTTCTCTCCTGGGTTTGGTTTTCGAGATATTCGACTGGATGGATTAAAATGGGACACCCTGTATATATACCTATATATATATATATATATATATATATATATATATATATATACGAGTGTATTGATTAAAATGACTCACCCTGTATATATATATATATATATGTATATATATAGAGTATGTAATCTTTGACCATAGAGAGGCAAGCGTTTGGCATTATACTTACACATCATTATATGAGCACTATATCTAAAATAAATAAATATGCACTATATATGTTACGCTCGCGGCGAGGACCTCAATCGAAAGCGCGCACTTATCGACCGAATCGGCCGCTCGCGAGACGCGCGAAATAAATAAGCACTTTTAGAGAAGCAAGGAACTTTAATACACAACACAGAACACAAACGATAACGTAAATAACACGGAATAATAACACAAATAGCACAACGGATTGGCTCGGGAAAAAAACGTGTCCGCACAGCTAGACAGCTGGGACCAGACTCAAATGACAGGCGCTGCTGTCAACAACCTCTTGCTGTCAACAACGGGCTTCTTCTTTTCTCAAACCGGACTCGATCGCGACTCGAACCAGGGACGTAACAATATATATATATATATATATATATATATATATATAATATTTTCATTATAACCGACACGTTATAACGCGTTGTAATTTGTAACGGTCGAGGATCGAGGAACGTCGAGTGTTCGCGAGCGAGTCCGACAGTGAGCCGCGGAAAAGTGATAATAGTGCAGTGAAAAAGTCAGATAGAAATAACAGAACTTTATTGCAGTCAGAACTCTAAAGGTAACAATTATTGAGTGCAGCGGCAACGCGTAACAGCGAAGAAGCGAGCAGTGCAGCGGGATAGTGCGATTTTCGTGCGAGATATCGCGAGCGGTGTAACGTTCAAGAAAAATCAGTGTCCAAGAAAACTAGCGGTCGTCGTGCGAATATGTCGGCGATATTGACAGAGAGAAAAGCGGTAGTCCGAAAAGAGCAAGCGGTCGTTATAAGCGGTTTGACAAAGCGGTGTAACTAAGCGGTGTGAGCGTAAAGTAAAGACTTCGAAAAGTGCAAGACTTCGGTCGGTCCGCGTGCGGTGCCCCTTTTATCGCGAGCGGATTTTGGGCCCGTTGCGACGTGGACCAATTAATTTCGTATTTAGCGGTGACCTCAGGGCGCCGCGCATTATTGGCCGCCGATGAGGTCAGGAATTAGCGTTATTGCGTTTGCCATGCGCACGACCTTTTTCGATCAGCTGATTGGCCATCAGCTGATCGTGACGCATGGGCGCGCATGCCCGACAGTTGCGTGGATTTTGACGGCGGTTGACAATGTTGTTGTCAATTGTATATGTTGAGCGTTTTTTATGGCACGAAAAAAGCGAGAGATAACTCGAACGGTCGAGTTTGTTGTAAAAATAGATTTTCGAGAAGTTTCTCGACGCCGGTTAAGTTCGAATTTCAAAACTGCGATTGTGAATCTCGAACATCGAGAAACATCGAGCTGTATTCTATGCGAAATAATTTGCTGTTGCCAGCGTATCCATTCTGGCATCACTGCTCAGTAAATATATATATTACAGCCGCCGCGTAGTCTGATTACGCAATACTATAGAAAATAAAATTTTTATATTTTGCATTTTTTCGATTTGAAAATAATTGCAATGAATTAATGAAATTTTTGCTATTAAAACGACACCAAACATGACATAAATCGGATCATTTTTAATTAAATTTATAACGATGCACCCATGCACCCCTGATCCCCGGCAGGCGATCGCTGGAAGCTGCCGCCCGGCATAAGAACCGCCGGGCAAGGGCAGGGCGCTGAGCGCCACATTTTTAAACGTTAAAGAACAAAGCCGTACGATTGAGCTTCGAAATGACGAAGCGCGCCGAAGACAGCCGACGAGACCCGAACGATCGGGTTAAGTCCCCTCGCGCCCGGCTCCACCGCGCGCCACGAACGGAGCCGTCACGCTAGCACTTCCGGCTTAGGTGCAGTGCTTATACAAATATACGAAGACGGTGAGCGAGTAGTAGCATACGCGAGTCGAACGCTAAACAAAGCGGAGCGTAACTATAGTGCAACTAGAATGTCTCGCGATAGTATGGGGGATAAAGAAAATGAAAAGTTACTTAGAAGGGTACAAGTTCACGGTAATCACGGATCACCAAGCATTAAGATGGCTGCAGAAAATGGAATCACCGTCGGGGAGGCTGGGACGCTGGATCTTCGAACTCCAGCAGTACGAGTTCGACGTAAAATACCGACGAGGAACGCTAAACCGGGTGGCCGACGCATTATCAAGGTATCCACAAACGGCGGCAGTAAGAAAGCAAGGATGTCCTTGGTATCAACGGCTGCGAGACGAGGTGTATAAGGACCCAAAAACAAGGCCAGAATACAAACTGGTGGACAACAAATTATACCGACATATTTTCCACTCATTGGATTTCAAAGAAAACAACGCCCAAATGCAATGGAAGGTGTGCGTACCAACACCCATCAGGGAAAAAGTGATGAGAACTTTCCATAACGAAGCAACGGCAGGCCATTTAGGAATAGCGAAGACCATCGTCAGAATAGCAGAGAAATACTACTGGCCAGGAATGTTTCGAAATATAGCCAAGTACGTGCGGAAATGCGAAAACTGCCAGACACACAAGGTGGCACAACAACGCCCAGCAGGAAAACTCCACGCCACGGAAGTCAAAAGGCCGTGGGAAAAAGTTAATATAGACCTGGTCGGATCACTACCAAGATCAAGGAAAGGTCATACATAGCTGCTGGTAATGCAGGATCGCTTCTCGAAATGGATCGAGTTAGTCCCACTTAAAAAAGCGACAGCAGACACAATAACACAAGCAGTCACTTCGAAGATCATCCTAAGGCACGGGAAACCTGACAGCATACTCTCAGACAACGGAACTCAAATCGAAGCAACTAGAACAGAAGACTACAAGAGTGCAATATTAGACACATCACAACGCCTATTTACACGCCTCACTGTAACCCAGTCGAAAGAACTAATAGAACGATTAAAACCATGGTGGCGCAATTCGCAGGCAAAAACCAGAAAAATTGGGATGCAGAAATAGAAGCGCTGCAATTCGCTTACAACACAGCAGTGCACGACGCTACAGGTTACACACCGGCTTATTTAAATCACGGCCGAGAACTCACCTCACCAGCAGACGACCAGGAGAACGAGGAGACAGCACCAACACCAGGAGAATTGCATCAACGATTACAAGATGCATATGAATTGGTGCGGATTAATTTAGCAAGAGCCTTCCACCGACAGCAGACGCATTACGATCTAAGGAGGAGAGATTGGAAGCCTAAACTAGGAGAATGGGTGTGGCAGCGAGAACATCCGCTATCAAAAAAGAGCGATAGCTTTAATGCAAAATTGGCGCCGAAATTTAGCGGACCGCACGAAGTACGTCGGATAATTTCGCCAGTGATCGTCGATCTTCGGAGCAAACGCGGAAAATGGCTCCGACATATCCATATAGAGCACTTAAAACCGATAAACAAAGAGATCGAGGAAGAAAACAAAACGGGGGAAGTAAACACCACCAATGTCAGCGCCGAGGAGAATAACGACTAAACAGGCAAGATCGGATCACAAGCGTTCACGATGTCGAGCGAGCAAGACGTCCTAGATGCAATCAACGAGTTCCTCGGCGAACCCGCCGAAAACGAGGCTCTACCACCACAGCCAACACCGCCACGGCAGCCACGACCACCACGGGTCGGCACGATCGTCCAACGATCCGATCGTGAGACCACCCGGAAACGGGCAATGCTGTTAACACCGCCACCGCCTCCGCCGGCAAGGAGACCGCCGCGGCCGTACGAAAGGGAACCGACCAGGGTTAAGCCTCCAACCGGCTCTCCAGAGAAGATCCTGCGCAGTGTTGTGAGACGGGCCGGGTTTTTTCACGCATGCGCGGCGAACGTAATATCAATGAAGTATCTTTATACATAAAAAGGTGTACCATAGTACCACGTTGGTCATCCATTTATAATTTTGCAAAAGTTTTTATAATTTAAGAGAAAATATTATTTTTTAAATTATTTTATGGATATATTCTCTACAGGATGAGGAGTTAACCATCCTTTAAAAATATCTTCATCTAGCCAAGAATGTTGAAAATTTCTAATTTTACGTTTTTTAACAACTCCTTTTCCAATACTACTACTACTACTATTACTACTATTATTATTATAATCCATTTTAATATTTACTCACCAACAACTATCCAATTTCTCTTTTCCTCTATTGCACGTTAAGCCCGCCAAAACTTTCAGCATTCACGTCGCACTAACCTTCTGCAGATACTAGATACGTACCTGTAACTACTAACCTAACAGTCAACATAGCCGCGCATGCGCGAAAAAACCCGGCCCGTCTCACAACACTGATCCTGCGACCAATAGGCCCTCTCACCGCGCCTCCAATCAAAGTGGAAGTCGAGCCCGGCCTCATTTTTGACGTACCGCACTTCGCGGTACACATGAGCCGGAAATACAAGGTCCGGAGTCCACAAGGAAGGTGGATTCTGCGTTTCAGCAGCAACGGCCAGCTGCGGTATCACCGGAAGATAGAGTAGGCGTTAGCTGCCTAATAACATTAGAGTCCGATTAGCCGACCACGCAAAAGTGCCTCAAATTCAGGCACATTATTATGAGGGGGGTGATATAACGATGCACCCATGCACTCCTGATCCCCGGCAGGCGATCGCTGGAAGCTGCCGCCCGGCATAAGAACCGCTGGGCAAGGGCAGGGCGCTGAGCGCCACATTTTTAAAGAACAAAGCCGTGCGATTGAGCTTCGAAATGACGAAGCGCGCCGAAGACAGCCGACGAGACCCGAACGATCGGGTTAAGTCCCCTCGCGCCCGGCTCCACCGCGCGCCACGAACGGAGCCGTCACGTTTTGCGCCCGCTCGACAGGGGTAACGCTGTTTTACGCCGGCGCGGGCTAATTAGTCCCGTATAAAAAGGGTCTGTCGATCGAAGAAAGATCACTCTTTTCCGAGTTTCTCCAGCGCACAAGTCGCCAGAGCAAGCTCACCTAAGACGCCAAAAAGCAGCGAAACCAGCGGTGGGGAGTACCCCGCCACACCTGGGAATTCTCAGGGTTCGCAGAGATAGGCGCAATCCTTTCTCAAGTGCATCCAGAAATTGGGGCGTTCCCCGATCTCTCCGGGAGTTCTCGGCAGACGCACGAATCCAGCTTCCGTCACCTTTCCGACCAGTGCATCCGGAGGTAGAGAGGAGAGCTACCCCCAGCGGGACGTTCTCGCTAGCACGGTCTTCCCGAAGGGAAATCCCGTCTATTCGTTTCCACGAAAATACGCGGCTTTACGAGCAACCCCGCGCAGTACGAAAAAGCATTCGAAAAACGCCGGCACGCGCCGTGACGTCACGCATCCATCGACCGACGACTAAAAAGCTGATCGGTTTAAAATCATTATTGCTCGCGAACGCTGCGTTGCATCGGCACCCGATCTTCGCGACCCGCTGCACGAACTCGCGGTGCATCCGACCGTGCAACATCAACCATAAGCGCCTATTGCAACCACTCTAAAACGCGTTTCATTTATTAGCGCATTTCCGACGCCGGCCGCGAGCCCACGAACGAACGCCCGAGGCATATCTCGAACGCGTCGAGTTTTTGCGATAGCAACACACGAACGTAATTGTATATACGCGCCGAGTTCTTGCGATACCGACACACACGAACGCAATTGTCTATACGACGCCGAGTTCTTTTGCGACAATTCCTCGCACACGCACGCAACTGTACACACTTTATTTTTAAATATATTATCTTTCTTTTTTTTATTAACCGAAAACCGCGTTGCATTTATTTCTACGCCTGCCTAACCGAACCCGATCACCACGACTGCCGTTATCCGCGGAAATAAACCCGTTACAAATTAATTATTAAATTTTAATTATATATTTTATTATAAATGATTCGATTTATGCCGTGTTTGGTGTCATTTTAATCGCAAATCTTATTAATTCGTTGCAATTATTTTCAAATCGAAAAAGAGCGAAATAAAAATTTTAATTTTTGCGATATTTAAATCCCTAACAGTTGTTATAGATAAGGAAAGGTCTGTGATTCGAAGCAAGAGCGAGAAGGAGTAAGGAGCAAGCGAGATGACGAGACATCAAAGAGTTCCGAAGTCTCGCTCGCCAGGCTCACTTTTTCTTATCTCCGTATGTATACATGTCAATTTATAATGGAAAATAAAATTTTTTTATTTCGCATTTCTTCGATTTGAAAATAATTGCAATAGATTAATGACGATTTTGCGATTAAAATGATATCAAACATGACATAAATCGGATCATTTTTAATTAAATTAATTACAAAATTTTAATTATGTATTTCATTAAAAATGACCCGATTTATGTCATGTTTGGTGTCATTTTAATCGCAAAATCGTCATTAATCTATTGCAATTTTTTTCAAGTCGAAGAAATGCGAAATAAAAAAATTTTATTTTATAAATTGACATGTATACATACGAAGATAAGAAAAAATGAGCCTGGTGAGCGAGACTTCGGAACTCTTTGATGTCTCGTCATCTCGCTTCCTCCTTATTCCTTCTTGCTCTCGTTTCGAATCGGACACCTTTCCTTATCTATAACAACTGTTATGGATTTAAATATCATAAAAATTAAAATTTTTATTTCGCTCTTTTCCGATTTGAAAATAATTGCAATGAATTAATGAGATTATTGCGGTTAAAATGACACCAAACACGACATAAATCGAGTGATTTTTAATGAAATACATAATTAAAATTTTGTAATTAATTTAATTAAAAATGACCTGATTTATGTCATGTTTGGTGTCATTTTAATCGCAAAATCGTCATTAATCTATTGCAATTATTTTCAAATCAAAGAAATGCAAAATGAAAAATACGAGAGAGTGCAATCATGAGTATACGTATAAACTTATCATAGGCATGAAAGAGAGAAAGAGAGAAAGAGAAAATACGATTTTATCTGTCCTTGTCGATAAAAGTTTTGATAATCCTTCCATCTATCATGCTATTCGTCAACTAATTTTGTTTGATTTTACTCTTTTGATATCGATACTGTACATGCACGCACGTACACTAAACAGTTCGATCATAAATCTTTTTATATAAGCTTCTAAGATCACTTTTTTTACTTCTGTATTATTCTTTCATGTTATCCCAACTGCGAGCGCTGTCCTTAACAAAAACGAACTGCAAAACTTATACAGGGTGTTGAAAAATTAAGTGCCATAAATTTGTGTGATGAAAGAAGGAATCAATATAAGCATTTTAAGTATAGGAACCGTGGGTCGACGACGCTTAGTTACGGCGTGACAAGGGTTTAATTAAATTGTCACAATGTCTGCAATACAATGATTTTATTCGGTTAATTTTAGATGTTTATAATAAATGTTCGAAATTACGACCGCCAACGTTCCGACAAAAATCAGAACGACGGAGCAATGATTCCCGCGTTCTTTGGAATATTCCAGGAGTTTGTCGGATAGTTTCAGACGCCTCAACGATACGAGCGACCAGATCCTCCTCGGATTCAACCGGTTCGGAATAAATCATATTTTTCATTGCACCCCAGAAGTAGAAATCGAGAGGCGTCAAATCTGGTGACCTTGCAGGCCACGCCACAGGTCCACCCCGCCCGATCCATCTGTTGCCAAAAGTCTCTGTCAGATGATTGCGTGCTTCAGCCGTAAAGTCGTTCTGATTTTTGTCGGAACGTTGGCGGTCGTAATTTCGAATATTTATTATAAACATCTAAAATTAACCGAATAAAATCATTGTATTGCAGACATTGTGACAATTTAATTAAACCCTTGTCACGCCGTAACTAAGCGTCGCCGACCCACGGTTCCTATACTTAAAATGCTTATATTGATTCCTTCTTTCATCACACAAATTTATGGCACTTAATTTTTCAACACCCTGTATATTAAAGTAATATTATTACGACGTGATGCAAGAAGTCGGTAATACTAATGTAATTAACACAGTTTTAAATAACTTTTCTTGGTTTTTTTGCATTAAGTTATAGCTTCCGCACTTCGTTATTCTTAGAACTTTAATTGTGGAAAAGGATTTATGGATTTGTGTAGCCAATAAAAAGATTTATGATCGAAATGATTCTTCGCATTTTGTCGGTAAAAAAGTCGTCTTTAGGATCCCCTTAAGATAATATATCTTAGTATATCTTAGTATACCATTATATAACTTAGTATATCCAGTATACGTAATAAATTTTTATCTCGCTAAGTTTGTTCTCATCTCATAAATTAAAATACTAACATTCACAAAAAATTATATTGAATTACATAGATACATCTTCATGCATATTATCTCATCATTATATCATTATGTATAAAAAACAGAAATTATCATTGTTAATTATAATAAATAATAATAATAGGATAACAATAATAATAATGGTAATCATTTTACTTATTTAAAGATATTTATTTTGAATCGTTCAAAATTCCTTTAATACATTAAACCTCAAAATTAATACTGATAATAAGATATTATATATCATATCACAGTAATTATATCATTAATGAATAGAAATTATAATTATAAGCACAAAATAAGCAGAAGTTGTAATGAATACGAATTCTAGTAAATCACAGTAATTATATCATTAATGAATATAAAATTATAATGAATATAAACACAGAATAAGCAGAAGTTAGTGAATACGAATTTTAGTAAATAGAAATTATACCTAATAAACAGAAATTATATCAATGTATATGAATACAATTTTTTGATTATTAATCTTTAATACTAATAAACAGAAATATAATGAAAGTAAACATAGTTTTTAAATGTAATTATTAATGCAAGCAAAAATTATAATAAATAAACACAAACTTTAAATTTAATTATTATCATGTAGTTCTCGTGTGGTAGTTTATTCATTGTGCCACTGTCTGCTAAAATTAATTAAAAAAAATAATGTCATTAATGTTATTGTATTTATAAAATAAAGAATTTTTTAAATATTTTGTAATGAACAATTATAGTGAGCAGACGATAGTTGGTAGAGGAATCTCATAAATCTCTCCTGCTGCCTGCGTGCTCCTGCTGCTGTTCCTCTTGATCTTTGAACTAGAGATAAGATATGAAAAGGTATGAAAAACATAAAAAGTATGAAAATAATAACTAAGATAAATAGATAAACTAAAATATAATTAAAATATTACCTCGTTCATTTTCATAATTAGCGGGATCAGGGTTATCGAGATTAGTCACAATAATATTAGCGACAGCATTGCCAGAGTCAGCGATGGGAGCAGCAGCGGATTTTACAACGGAATTAATGCTGGCGTTGGTACCAGCAGCAACAGGTTTGGCGATAGAACCAACGGCGACGGGTTTGGTAACAGAACTAACGGCGACGGATTTGGTAACAGAACCAACGGCGACGGGTTTGGCGGTAGAATTAGTAGCTACTCTATGGACGCGTTCAGCAGCAATGGGTTTGACGACGGAGGCAGCTGCGGCAGAATTAGATGTGCATCCAACGATAGAATTATCTGCGAGACCAGCGGAAGTGGCGGGACCGGCTATGGAATTACAATCCATTTCTTTTCCGAACGAGAAGTCATTTAGAAAATCGTCAACTTCTACGATCATCTAAAATTTTAAATTAAATGAATATTTATATATTTATACATATTTAAAATCAAATGAATATTATATAAAAAATTATATAAATTGTTTAATAAATAAAAAAATATTAAGGATGATATCATAATACTTACTTCTTTCTCTGCGGCCATGTTTGATTATCGATTGAATCATCGATTGAAAATTTTTATAGATATGTAACTTCTAACAAAAAAAAAAACTTGTTTTTTATTGGTTGTAATCATTTATAGGTAGCGCCATAATGCTTTGAGAACAATTAATAATGTTATTATTGGTCAATCATAGCTATTCTGAAGAATAGAATGGTTGCAATTGATGTTATTAATTGTTTTTAGATAAAAACTTGCTTCAGTCGAGAAATGTTACATGGTTAATGTACTGCACGGAGTTACAATCGTTAGTTACGATTATAAACGTGCTTCACATACGTGCTTCACGTATATTAATTAACAACGATTCTGAGCAATAGGTAAATAGCATTTATTATGCGCTTGGCAATAAGAATGCCTTAACACACAAATTTATGCACATATCGGAACATATGTATGTTCTATGTACATATGTGAAAAATATATAAATTCGTGTATTAAGGCACTTGTTAAGCATATGCACATCACAATTTTATCTTATTATAGTAGCCGTTATTATTGCAGCTATTACAAAGATAGAAACTATCACTCGCTGTCGACAGTAGTAAAAAATATCCATTTGTTTGATATTGTATAAAAAAAGGTATATATATATATGTTACGTCCGGACCCTGAAAGGATGGGCTGTATGGAAGAACGTAACTTACTTACCCCGTGACACACTTTATTCGGGCGTGTGTATGGATCGGGTCGAACGAATGTGAAGGGCCTGATACAGGTCAGCGACCGAAGGTCTCTTTAACTCTGCGTTTTTACGCCTATTCGTTCGGTGGTCCCTTTTCGGTAAAGGAATCTAATCCTTGTTACGCGGGATAGGACCTAGTGCGATCTCGGGATTTAGGGAAGAGAACGGGTTAAATAATTAAATTCTACATTAAATTAAAAAATACATATATTATATAAAAAAAAAAAATATAAGGAAAGAAAAATACATCTTAGCAGTTATAGTTATGCATGAATGAGTATGTGTGCGTGTATGTATATATTCTCGAGTATGTTATAATTAAAATTAAAATTTTCTAAATTCGGCGAAACACAGGTCCAAATTAAAATACAATAATAAAATTAAGATAAACGATTCGCCATGTCTAAGTTCGAAAATTATTCATCTATTTCAATGATTTCTCCCAAAGTAGTGATAATACATAGGAAATAATATAAAGGGGAAGAAAAGAAAAAAAAAAGGGATAAATAATAATAATAATGCAAGGAATGGGAAATTAAAAGAAAATGAAAGGGAGTAAAGAAAAATAGAAATGAAGAGTTAAATATATATAAAGAAGGGCTTAAACGAAATATAAAGATAGAAAACAATACGAATTGTTGATAAATAAATCAGAAAAGGCAATTAAAAGGAAATGAAAATTAAGGAATCGTTCGCGAACCGCCTTGCGGAGATTCTCAATGAACGGGGAATTGTTCGCGAACCGCCTTGCGGAGATTCTCAACGAACAAAGAAATGTTCGTGAATCGCCTTGCGGAGATTCTCAACGAACAGAGAAATGTTCGTGAATCGCCTTGCGGAGATTCTCAACGAACAGGGAAATTATTCGTGAATTCCAATGCTGAAATCCTGAACGAATGGATAAAGATCTTAGGAGATTTATTCGCGAATTCCAATGCTGAAATCCAGAGCGAATAAATAAAGGAAATATTCGTGAATTCCAATGCTGAAATCCAGAGCGAATAAATAAAGGAAATATTCGTGAATTCCAATGCTGAAATCCTGAACGAATAGATAAAGATCGTAGGATAGATTTATTCGCGAATCGCCTTTCGGAGATTCTAGGTGAATTAGAAAGAACAAGGAATGAGGCTGGAGGAGAGGTGAAACAAGGATTGATTGATTGATTGATAGTAAATTAGTAAAGATTTAATGATTATTAAACTGTTTAAAATTATTTGTTAGACATAGGTGTTTAAATTATGAGATAGTAAGATATGGAAAAAGGAGAAAAGTTGCTCAAATTTACTCACAATTCGTTGGAATCACAAAAATAAATGCGTTGATAAAATTACAATGGCTGAAGTCGGAGGTTGATAACATGAAGAGCCGAGTAATAAAGATGTTCATCAGAAATTTCACATGATGCACGATTAAATGTTAACAAAATCATTTTCACTGTGATATAAAACAAATTAATAACTTAACTGCATAATGCAAGAAAAGGATCCCCGAGGCTATATAATTTTAAAATTGAATAACTGAATCTTGATTGGAGCTATCAACTGTACTGCTTATAGTGCTAGTTAGTACTTATTAGTGAACGCAAGTGAACTAATGAACTAGAGAACTTAATGAACTAATAAATTAGAGACCAAGTGAGCGCTCGCGCCTTGCGCTTGCATTTTTTAAAGTAGTTGCTCCTCCTCCTTACTGGATGGTGGGAATCTTTGAAAATCGAATCAAATGATTTCTATTACTCCCTTCTTAGGGCCAAGGAGTTAGATTTTTAGGAAGAGAGGGTGTCTTAGACCTCTAATTGGTTAAGCCCTTTTTCTTAAGGTTTGGCTTCACCATCCAGTAGAGAGTGGGAGCGACCTGATTTCTTTATCTCCTACGATTTGATTGAGAATGGCCTATTGATCCAGCGCACGTGCGATATTAATTTTATGGCTCTGCTCGTATTTACTTTTTTGGTCAATTTCCCGATGACCAAGGCTCTTATTTCAAAGTCTCTGAGACGATCCATTGATACGCATGGATTGAATTTCTTATATTTCCGAGACTCGTAAATTAAAATTTTATTTAAATTTTCGTAGCGCTATCTCGACTGGCCACTTTGCTTGTTTATCCGAGTTGGGTTTCCTTTTAAATTTAACCCAATCGTTGATTACTTCTAAGAAACGTTTCGATGAAAGAACAGAATCGTGAAGTCCACCGGACGTAACATATATATATATATATATATATATATATATATATATATATATATTGAATTAAATGTATTTATATGTAATATCATAGATTACAAAATTAATAATGAACAATTTCTTTATTTGCAGGTGTCGTTAAATATTGAATTATTTATTATAGCGGCTGCTCTCTGACGTTGAATTTCGGCTACCATAAGCGCTGCACTAAAAAATCGGCTGCTATAAGCGCTGAATAAAAGACTCAGCTACATGAGCACTAAACCTTATCTTAACAATTAAAGTCTTATCTTAAGTCTTGTCTTAATTGACAAGAATTGTTCACTATATAAGCACCGATTAAAAGATTTTTCTGCTTTCAAAGTATATTAAATAGTAATAGTAATAAATAAATAATTAAATTTTTATTGTATAATTTTTTTGTGTGTCCATTTATTATGTCTGCCAATAAAGTAAATGATAATAATCGATCCCTGAATGCTTACATGATGCAGATAATATTTGAAGATAAATGGTTAGAAGATACTCACATTGATCATTTTGGATTATTATTAAAATCTTGTTCAGAGTATCGACCACGTAAAACGTGGAGAATACAATGTCCTGACATGATTGAATCTGTTTGTAAAGATCAGAAACATATTCAAATATTACATAGCTGTAGCGATATAATTACTAATGAAAATGGACATTGGGTTTGTAGCTATTATGATACTAAAACTATTTATATTTATTCATTGAACTTAAAACGTTTGCATGCACATCATAAGATATATCTTAACAAGTTATATCCATTTTATCCTTTTAATAAAAAACCAGTACGATTTCCGACAGTTCAAAATCAATCTAATGCTTACGATTGTGGTGTTTTTGCAATTGCATTTGCAGTATCACTTTTATTTGGCCTTCGACCAGATACAGTTATGTATGATCACACTTTGATGCGTCAACATTTGGCATACATGTTTCAATCAGAAAAAATAGAACATTTTCCTCGAATTATAAGACCTAATAATCCAAAAAAATTATTTAGTTTGGATGAAATACAAAAAAGAGAAACTTTAGCTAGAAAAAAACGAGAACGTCGACAAAAAAAAGCTAAACAGGAAAATTCTATAGATTTAATAAAATTAAAAAATGATATAACTGAAATGACACTGGAGAAAAGAGAGAAGAAATATGATAAAATGTTAGATCAATTTGATCGTTATATAATAAAAAAAAATAATGTTTTAAATAAATGTAATGATGTTAAGCATTCTATTCATGGCACATTTAAGAATTCCTTTTCATCATTATATATTGCTATAGATGAAACGCAAAATAATGAAAAGAATTATACAAATAATTTTCCTACATGTATTCAGGAAAACAAGTTATTAAGGAATGACAGTTCTTGTATAACAAGAATTAATGAATACAAATATACTAATTTTGTTGCAGATATTTTACCTTTAAGCATGCAATATATACAGATTATTCTTAGAGGTGAGTGGTTAGAAGATATTCATATTGACTATTTTAATTTATTATTGAAAAGTTGTTCAGAATATCAATCACGCGAATCATGGAAAATTCAATGTCCTGATAGAATTGAACCTGTTCCTAAAAATCAGAAACATATTCAAATATTACATAGTTGCAGTGATATAGCAACTAATTTAGACGACCATTGGGTTTGCAGCTATTACGATACCAATGTGATTTATATTTATGACTCATTATATTATATAATGTAATGAATATAAAACGATTACATGCACACCATAAAATCTATTTTGAAAAATTATATCCATTTTACTCCTTTGATAAGTAACCAGTACAGTTTCCAACGGTCCAATCACAACCTAACGGTAATGATTGCGGGGTTTTTGCAATAGCCTTTGCAGTATCTCTTTTATTTGATTTTCAACCAAATAGAATTATATATAATCATAATTTAATGCGTCAGCATTTAGTAAAAATGTTTCAATCAAATAGAATAGAACACTTTCCTCAAATTACAGAAACAATTAATTCAGAGCAAATTGATCACACATATGAATTCAGTGAGGATAGTATTGGTATTAATAATATTACAGTTATTAAAGATTTAAGTAGAGATCAACATCAACATGATTTAAAAAGAAAAATGAATAGTCATAATTGTAGAGATAGTAATAAAAAACAAAATAAAAACTCTGACATTTATACAGAAGATGTTTTATCACGTAAGGCTGATGTTATATATACAAATAAAAAAAAATGTTCTTAATAAAAAATATGAATTGCAAAGAAATGATTTATTAACAAAAAAAAGTAAATATAATAAAAAACACAATGATATAAAAAAATCGAATGAGGAATATTATGAAAAACACAAAAATGATATAAAGAAATCGAAAAAGGAATATTATGAAAAACACAGAAACGATATAAAGAAATTGAACAAGGAATATTATGAAAAACACAGAAACGATATCAAGAAGTCGAGGAAGGAATATTATAGATTACATAAAAACAATATACTATTTAAAAAACAAATTTACTGTAAGAATAAAATGAACAAAATAAAAATAAATAATAGAAATAAGCAAAATATGAAGTATAGTAAAGAAAAATGTATTAGAAATATATCAAAGCTTCTTAGGATGTCATCGTTGTCTGAAAATAGATTAGAGGCTGAACGTATAGCAAAATGGTGCTTTTATATAAGAAAAGTTTATATTTTACAAATGAGTAGAATATTTAACAAATGTAAACAAAAAATTGAAGTTTGCTTGACACGTGCAACAGAATGTTCTTCATCAAAATTTACAGATTATGTAAATATGTTTGTGGACAAGATAAACATACCGCTTTTTCGGAATTATATTTTGCAGAAAGTATTTATCGTGAATATAATCTTTCTAAACCTATTATAATGAATTCCGAAGGTAAAACAATTAATATTTTACCCTTAATAGAATCAAAACATAAAATTAAAAAATCATGGCGCTGTAATTCTCTTTGTAAAATAGAAAAAAATATTATTAACGATATGAAATGCTACTTTGAAGAATTTTTAAATTGTACATTACAAACTCTTCGTAAAAAAATTTTATGTTATAATTGTTCCAATCAGATAAATCAAGACAAATTAGGCCATTCTCATATCTGTTATTTTGATTATAAAGTATGTAGATCACGGTTTTTACCTATTGAGATAGTATCTCCTTATTATCCAATGATACGATATATTAAAAGATTAATATATAAAAGATTAATATATAAGTTAATCAATCTTAATAAAAAACTAAATAAATTACATAAAGCATTAAATGATGTTGATGTAAATACACTTCAAGATATTGTAAGTGAGGCTCAACAAAAAGCAAATACTTTTACACAGGTGACTATGGAAATTAATTTAAATGAGGATGAAATTCAGTCTCAATATTACTTAGCTTTTAAAGCATTTACAAAACGATTACTAGATGTTCCAAAATATGCCTGTATTTCTTGTACAAAATATTGTTCAAAAGAGATATTCTCATGATAAAAGTTGATAAAAAAATGGTAAAACAGTTTGGAATAATTTTATTAATGATGTAAGATTAGAAATAAATGAAAATTGTTATTTGCAAATTTTGTGGTCAATATTTTAAAAAGAACAAACTGCCGCCAACATGTAGAACCAATAAACTCGAAATTCTACCAGTACCAAAAGAAATAACAATATTAAATGAATACGAACGAATTCTTATACAACGAGCAAAAGCATTCCAAATTGTGCAAAGAGCACATACGATAATGAATAAAAATCTACCGCATAAAGAAATGATTTCAAAAGTGAAAGGCAGAACATTCCATTTGCCGTTGCCGTTAAATGAAACTTTAAAAAAGATTTGTCCTTCGACTGAAATTATATCTATTAATCTTAATCATGAACTGCATATATTAGTTCGTGGTATTCCAACTAAAGCAAATATAATTTGGGAAAAATTAGTCGATGTAAAAAAAGTGTGGGCTGCCTTAATATGGTTAAAACAAAATAATCCTATATATTCAGATATTATGCTACCAACATCTCCTGAGAATTTGTTGCATTCCGAATTACAAAACGTAGAGTTTCAAGAGCATGATTCGGAACCTTATGACAAAAATTTGGAGAAAGATAATGATGAAGAAAATAAAAAAAATAACACTTCTAAGAAAGAATACAAGGCATTATTAACTCAAATGTCGCAAACAAATCAATATTATGAACAATTTACAATATATCCGATGTATGAAAAAAGAATAAATGAATCTGCAACTACGCTTTACCAAATGATAAAAATTCAAGACGTTCCATTGGATAATCGTACTAAAGATTTGGATGTAAAATGTTTCTCTGATTTATATCCATATGGTGTCAATGGACAGCATGAAGATAGAAGTATCCGAATAACTGATTTCGAATATATTAAAATGAGGCTTATGTCGCAACATTCGCAATTTAGATTAAACATACAATATCTTTTTTATTTATTACATGATAATAATATGCGACAATTAAATAGTGGCATATTTCATAAAATGAATGTTACCAATCCTCATGAAAGATATACAGCTGCCTCTTATTTGGAGCAATTATCTAATCAGCAGCTTGAGTCTAACTTAAGTACTATATTTTCCAAGTTACGGAATACAGAACAATATTGGAAAATATCTAGAAGTAATTTGCATTGCATGATATGTAATTATAGACCTGCTACTTGGTTTCTTACCCTCAGTCCATGTGAGTGGTTATGGACAGATTTGATAGAATATCTTTCGAGAAATTCGATAAATGAACCAATTGCTAATCAAAAATCTGCGAACGAGCTTATTGCTCTCGATTCTGTATCAACTTCGAGATTCGTAGATAATAAATTTAAAGCTATGCTTGATTTTATTTGTTCACCTGATAATCCAATCGGAGAGGTCACTCATTACTTTTGGCGCCGTGAATATCAAGGTAGAGGTATGCAACATTTTCATTTGTTAATTTGGATAAAAGATGCCCCGATAATTGGTACATCATCTAATGAAGATATTTCATCTTTTATCTTAAAATATGTCACTTGTAGAATGCCAAATGAAAAGTTATCACCTGAATTACATCGACGTGTAAATACACATCAACAACATAAACATAATAATTATTATTTGCGTACCAAAAAAACTAAAATAGGTTTTTCGAAAGTATGCAGATTTGGCTTTTCACGACCCGTAACAGACACTTTGAAACTTAGAGACGTTGTTGTTTCAATAGCGGATAGAAAAAGATGAAAACAAAAAGCAGACTGTACGATTTGCCATGATCTAAAGAGGAAATTAATATTAATGATTATAATCCAGCTATTCTTACTGCTTGGGAAGGAAACATGGATATTCAGTTTGTAGGTGAAAAATCTACGTTATTGACTTGGTATACTACGAAATATGTTTCTAAAGCAGAGAAGAGTAATAACGCAGAAAATACATTTGAAAAGATAAATTCAACAAAATCGTTAAGAAGTTGTCTTTGGAATATTGGAATGCGTATGTTAAATCATAGAAAATGTGGAACTCTTGAAGCTGCTGATACTTTGCTAGGAATATCATTATATGGTACTGACAAGGAAACGACTATAAGATGGTTAGATGTAAATATGATGGGAGTAGAAAACTTAAATCTCACAAAGAGATTGAAATGTTAGATTCTGAATCTGTGGATATTTTTTATCCTTCTTTAATTGATACATATTATCCAAGCAGACCTAAAGAATTAGAATCTACTAATTTATATGATTATGCAAAATGGTATGATAATACAAAAACTAAACCAATTTCTAAGACAAGAAAGTATTACATGCTTGATGAATCTCTATACTTAACGAAACGTAAACGTGGATACCTCATCAATCATTACAAATACAATGTTCATACTCAACCAGAACGCTATTATTTTTCATTATTGTTATTATTTCAGCCTTGGAGAGATATTAGTGAATTAAAGAATAGATGTGATAGTTATGCAGAAACATTTTCTTTAATACAATTTAAATTGAAAGATGCTCTTCAATATCATGAAAGAATAACCGACATTCAGCAAGGTATGGATAATATCCAAGAATTAATTGAAAAAAAAATATCAGAAGTTACAAAAGATGAAGATGAAAACAACTGTCTTGATGTATTAGAATGTGTTCCTGTCGAAGTCGAAGGAGCTATGAAAGACTTTAAAGATATTGGCAATAAATTTGATGAAGTTAACGTCGAAGAAATGATAATGCAATTAAATATTGATCAAAAACGAATCTTTGATACAATTACTAGTGGTATATTTGATGAAAATAGTGAAGTTTTTAGACTTTATGTAAGCGGTGAGGGTGGTACTGTGGAAAGAGTTTCTTGATAAAAACTATTAGATTTTGGATCAAAAAGTATATGGGAAAGGACACGGCAATAACTGCACCAACTGGTATAGCAGCTTTTAATATTGATGGACTTACTATTCACAGATTGCTCCAATTACCGGTAGAACATGGTCATACTGCCAAGTATAAACAACTTTCTGATATAGTACTTAAAATTATACGAGATGAACTTAAGAATGTTGTGTTAATAATTATCGATGAAGTTTCAATGATTTCAAATATTACTTTAATGTATATACATCTTCGATTAACAGAAATATTTAATACCACCGATTGTGATAATGGATGGTTCGGCAAAAAACATATACTTCTTTTCGGAGATTTATTACAACTTCCACCTGTGCATGAGGATCCGCCATTTATTAAATTATCTAAACTAAAAATTGAGAAATATATTGGTGCAATGGGAGCTGTAAATTTATGGTCTTTATTTAGTTATGATGAATTACAAATTAACGTGCGACAACAAGATGATAATTCTTATCGAGATATATTAACGAGAATTCGTGTTGGAACAGTAACAGATTCAGATATAAGTATTTTAGAAACAAGGAAAATAAATTTTAAAGAAATTAATTGTGATGGTCGATTACAAGAATTATGTGATTATTTGCAAAGCTTACCAATGGATACAGTTTGTTTAATTTCAACTTGTGCATTATGTGATGTTTTGAATAGTGCAATGTTAAGTCGTATTTCTTCGGATGAGATAGAACTCGTTGCTCAAGATCTAACAGAATGTGCACCATATTTTAAAAAAAAAGTTATGAAGATATTAAATAAAGATGATGAAGATAGTTCTCGAACAGCTGGCTTAGCGAGAATTATAACTATAAAATTAGGAGCACGTATAATGAAGAAATATCGATGTTAGTTTAGGTCTTGTAAATGGTACAATTGGTACAATTACATTAATTATGCGTAATGCATTAGACAATGAAGTAGAAAAGATAAAAATAACAGTGTCATCAGGAATAGAGCATATTATAGAACGCATAAGCGTTAAATTCGAAGTAATGGATAGAGCATTTGTTATAAGAAAACAATTTCCTATATGTCTCAGTTATGCTATGACTATTCACAAAAGTCAAGGTCTGAGTTTAAAACATGCGGTTGTGGAAGCTGGAAATTCTATATTTAGTTGTGGACAAATATATGTCGCTCTTTCACGAGTAACTACGCTGAGTGGGTTGCATCTCATAAATTTTGATCCTTCCTCTGCTAAAGCAAATGAATTAGCTATAATAGAACATAATAGATTGCGAAAACAATATCGACCAGATCTTTTAAATATTAATATTTCGAAACAACGTGTCCGCAAGGTTCGTGATATTATTTGGATGTTATCAAAGAATGTTTTAGAATGTCAAATTGATGATAAGAATATTAATGATTGTACTTTATGGTATGTAAAAGGACTACCAAATGTCGATAACATATCTTGTTATGCTAATGTTTCAATTCAATCTAAGCTTTATTCTCCTATTTTCAGAAAATTGTTACTTCATCTTGAACATTCAAATATTATAAAAAAATTTATTAATTCTTACGTATCAGATGATAAAACTATTAATATAATGGCAATACGTCAACTAGCAGGATATAAATATATTGAAAAATTTCAGCAAGATGTTAGTGAGTTCATTATAGATTTAATTAATAGCATAGATAATATAAAGAATGTACTTGAAAACCAATTAAACATAACTTCACGATGTAAGGTATGCAATTATACAAATATAAAAAAGCATACAAATTATATATTATTACTTCAATTACCTGAAAATTTAAAGAAATCATATACTCTACAAGAATTAATACAATATAGTTTTACACGTTGGAATAATGTTGAAAAAATATGTACCAATTGTAGTGCTATTTCTTTGCTTGAAAAGACTAATATAATAGAGACAAAAAGTATTATTATCTTACAGTTACCATTATTTAAAAACAATGATATAAAAAAATTATTAAAATAACAGATTTAAAAATTAAAGCTGTACCTACGGAAAAGATATATATTGGTGGAAATACATATAAAGTCATTAGTGGAATTTTTCATGAAGGTAAAAATATACTTGATAGACATTACATAAACATTGTACGTGCTAAAGGTACTGAATGGCAATTAATAAATGATTTAGTAGTACAAAAGTGTAGTTGGCCTCGAAGTGCTAAAAATGCATATATATTTTTTGCAGAAAAAATATAATTTTTACAAAAAGGTGTGATATCCCTCTAAAAAAAACCTTATAAAGGTAAAAAAAGTACGCCAAGTACATAAAAAATATTACACCTTGTACGCAAAAAATTTATATTTAATATATTTCATAAAAATATCCCTAAAAATAATTTACAGAAATTTTCCCTAAAAAAATAGTTCTCGTAAAAGAAAAACAAAACTAAATATGAAATCAACAATTAACTGGCCAAGTACATTGAAGCAATTCATAGAGATTTGTAGTTTGAAATATTTGTCACAAATTCAATCTTGCTTTTTGTGTATTATAAATTTTCGACAAAATATTAAAATAATTTTCAAAATAAGATTTCAATGCTTTATATGATATATAAAAATATATTATTATGATCCAAATTCAAATTAATATTTGTACAATATATGAAATAGCACTAATATATTGCGAATTCTATCATAAACATAAATAATAAGTCATAAAATTACTTAACCTTTATTTTACCTTTAATAATGTTGATTACATTAATCGGCAATTTTGAATTTAAAAGTGTCTCGTGAAAAACAAATCGATTTGTTTTGAGATCATCAAGTTTTACCAAGTAAATCCGGAACTAAAAAAACTAAGAAAAGTTACATACAAAAACTTGATTCGAATAGCATTATAATATATTTATCATTAATAAACATTTAATTTCGACATTAATCCTAAGTTTTACCAAGTAAGTATGCAATTAAAAAAGTTAAAATCAAAATAATAAAAACTTGGCGTGCTCTCCTCGTATCATAATATTCATATTGTTATAATTAGTAAATATTATAATTATAAATATATAATTAACAATTGCAGAAATAATTTGCGAATCTTAATTTTAAATATTTACTAAAATAAAATTATGTGAATTATGTGATTAATTTTAAATATTTACTAAAATAAAATTATGTTAATTATGTGATACGACGAGAGCACGCCAAGTTTTTGTTATTTTGATTTTAACTTTTTTAATTGCATACTTACTTGGTAAAAAAACTTGGTAAAAAACTTAGGATTAATTTGACACCGTGCTCCGTCGCGTGCGCGACGTCATGGGCCGATATCGCAGTTAAAGTGAACACGACGTTCAACGGAGAATTCGTGTCGGGTGATAAAATAGCCGTTAAGACGATCGCCACGAGAAACCATCCCCTTCTACTTACGATCTGCGCGAGTGGTACGATACTCGCGTCGTCGGCGATACCGTCGCGTCTTTGGAGGAGTTTCAAGAGCGCGACAGCGGATGGGCCCTGTCGCGCATACTCGATCTAACGGTGAACGTGAACGTGTACAATCCTATGCGGGCGGGGTGCCACGTGCGAGTACCGCGAGAGATTCAAATGAAGAGAGCGGTGGTCAACGTGCGATCCGACGACGAGGCGTGTTTCGCGTGGTCGGTGGTCGCCGCTCTGTATCCCGTGGATACACTGCGAGAGAAGCTCCGCATTACTCCGAGGTGTTGAATCTGGAGGGCTCGAAGTTACCTATGACTTTGAACGGAATCGGACGGTTCGAGCGTCTGAACGATATATCGGTGAACGTGTACACCGTCGGAGAGAGACGACGCGGGAAGGACGGTGACGGCGGGATTCGCATCGTCCCTCTTCGTCTGACGGATCGAAAGAGGGAGAGACACGTCAATCTGCTGTATCTGAGCGATGCGATGCGCGAGGGTAACGCGGTCGGACATTTCGCCTGTATTCGAGATCTGTCTCGTCTGATCGGCTCGCAGTTGAGCAAGCGACAGCACAGGACGTACGTGTGCGATCGGTGAGCGTTCGATCTCGGCGAGCGAGAACGAGATATCGAGCTAGCGTTTATTTCGTATTTTCTTTCAGATGCATGCATTACTTTCGCACGAGCGAGAAGCTGTCGGCGCACAGCGAGGATTGTGGCGAGCTGAACGATTGCGCGATCGTTCTTCCCGGCGAGGACGACAGGTGGCTGGAGTTCGAGCATCATTCGAGAAAGGAGCGAATTCCGTTCGCGGTGTACGCCGATCTGGAGTGCGCGTTGGAGAGGAAAGAGGGGGACGAGGGCGGGAGAACCAAGAATACGCGGATCGTTCAGCATCACAGAGTTCACAGCGTGGCCTATTACACGCGTTGCTCCTTCGACGACGCCTCGTCGGCGTACGGATCTTACCGCGGCGAGGATTGCGGCGCGTGGTTCGTGCGCGAGCTGCGCGATCTGGCGCTTCGCGCGAAGGTCGCCCTCGACGCCGTGGTACCGATGGCGGATCTGACGTCTGACGAGCGGGAGATATTCGCGGGCGCGTCGCGCTGTCACGCGTGCGAGAGACCGTTCGAGGCCGACGACGCTCACGTGCGCGATCACTGTCACTTGACCGGCCGTTTCAGAGGTCCGGCGCATTCCGCGTGTAATTTGAATTACAAGGACCCCTATGTCATACCCGTTTTCACAATCTATCGGGTTACGACGCGCACTTCATTATCAAGGATGTGGCTAACGCGTATCCCGGCAGCGTCGAGTTGTTGCCGGTGACGAAGGAATCGTACATAACTTTCTCTAAGACCGTTCGAGATAGCGCGGCGGCGGCGGAGGGAGACGGGGGAAACGTCGCGCGTTCCAGATACGTCACATTACGATTCGTGGACTCGTTCAAGTTTTTAGGCGCCGGTCTCGATAAGCTGGCGTCGTATCTCGACGAGAGCAAACTGACGATCGCGCGAGGCGAGTTTCGCGATCTCTCGGACGACGACTTCCGGCTTCTCACGCGCAAGGGCGTGTTTCCGTACGAGTACGTCGACAGCGTCGAAAGATTGCGGGAGACGCGTCTCCCGCCACGCGAGTCCTTCTACAGTTCTCTGACCGGCGACACCGTATCGGAGAGCGATTACGCGCACGCGACGCGCGTCTGGAAGCGATTCGGCATTGAAAATCTAGGCGAGTACAGCGATCTCTATCTGAAGACCGACGTTCTTCTGCTCGCGGACGTGTTCGAAAATTTTCGCTCCGCTTGTTTGGAGAGTTACGGTTTAGATCCCGCGTACTACTTTACGTTGCCGGGATACACGTGGGACGCGATGCTTAAATACACGGGGGTCCGTTTCGAGCTGCTCACCGATATCGATATGATGATGTTCGTGGAACGCGGAATACGCGGCGGTCTGAGTCAGTGCTCCAACAGATACGCTCGCGCTAACAACAAGAGCGCGTATCCGTCGCGACCGTCGATCTATCTGATGTATCTCGATATCAACAATCTGTACGGTTGGGCGATGTGTCAGCCGTTGCCGTACGAGCGATTCGAGTGGGTCTACGACCTCGAGAGTCTCGACGTGATGTCCGTGACGGAGGACTCGACCGTCGGCTACATTCTCGAGGTCGATCTCGACTATCCGGCCGACGCGCACGACGCCCACGCCGATCTACCGTTTTGTCCCACGCGCGATAAGCCGCCGGGGAAGCGGCAGAGCAAACTCCTAGCCACGCTGTACGATAAGCGCCGATACGTCACGCACTATCACAATCTGCAGCAGTGCGTTCGTCACGGTCTGCGTCTGACTAGGATTCATCGCGCGCTGCGCTTCTCGCAGTCGCCGTGGTTACGCGGATACGTGGAACTTAACACGCGTTTACGCACTAACGCGAGTAACAATTTCGAGAAGAATCTGTACAAGTTGATGAACAACGCCGTCTTCGGCAAGACCATGGAGAACGTGCGCAATCGCGTGGACGTTCGACTCGCGACTCGATGGGACGGTCGATTCGGAGCCGAGGCGCTCATCTCCAAGCCGAATTTTCAGTAGAAGCGTATTCTCGGAGAATCTCATGGCCGTGGAATTGCGCAAATTGGAGGCGAAGATCGACAAACCGATCTACGTAGGCATGTCGATTCTCGATATATCCAAGATTCGTCTGTACGCGTTTCACTACGAATACATGTCGCCGCTCTACGGCGATAAGTGTAAGATATTGTACACCGACACGGACAGCCTCATTTATAGCGTAGAGTGCGAGGACGCGTACGAGCGAATGAAGCGCGACATCGATAGATTCGACACGAGCGATTACGCCGTCGACAATCCCTACGGAGTGCCGCGCGCGAATAAGAAGGTTCTCGGTCTGATGAAGGACGAGAACAACGGCGCTCTCATGCTCGAGTTCGTCGGACTCAGAGCGAAGATGTACGCGTTGCGAGTCGAGGGTAGGGGCGACACTAAGAAGAGCAAGGGCGTGAGGAGCAGCGTCGTCGCGAGAACGCTGACGTTCGACGATTACGAGCGCTGCCTGAGACGCGAGATCGAGATGACTCGCGAGCAGTCGTGCCTGAGATCCAAGTTACACGAGGTGTACATCGTGTGCGAGTCGAAGGTCGCGCTCAGTCCGTACGACGATAAGCGCTACGTCGTGCCGGATTCGACCGACACTCTGTCGTGGGGGCACTACAGGATACCTCTGTGAGGAGAGGCGCGGATAGATCTTAAGCGCTATGCGATGTATTTTTTACAGATATGCGTGATGTATTTTATTATCTTTAATGTTGTACAATATATATGTTTGTTGCGACGCGTTGCGACGCGTTGCAATGCGCGCGATGTATTTTCTTATCTTTAATATTACAAATATATATATATTCGTTACAATACGCGCGATGTATCTTTTCGTATGTAATATCGCGCGAAAATATACGTATGTTCGTCACAATATGTCGGCTTTGTCTATCCATGAATTATGCGACCTGTCCATCCCCAGCCACTTCACGAGAACCGCGTCGCCCTTCCGGCGCAGCACTCTCTCCACGAGATACACGTCGGGATCGGAGACTCGCTGCAACTCGTGCTCGTAGAATCCGCCGGCTATCGGCTCGCCGCGCGAATCCTTCAGCAGATACGTCGCGGGATTCGTCCTTCGCACCTCGGCTACGCGGAAGATCTCCGCGGTCCAATTCGGCGTGTATCCTTTCTCGAACAGCGTCTTGTACTTGCTCACGCGCACGGGATCGTTCGGTCGAAATTTTCCCGGAGCGGCGATCTTCGGGTGGCTGTACACCGTCGACAGGAGTCTCGACGCTCGAGCGGGCGTCACGTCGATCGGACGCATCCCGATGGTTCGATGCTTGCGAGCGTTGTACTCGGATATTAGACACGGCAGCGCGTCGAGCCACTTGTACGTTCCGTTCAGCGTGAAGTACTTCCACATCGAGTTCTTGAGCGTGCGATTGAAACGCTCGACGATGGACGCTTTCAGCACGGAATGCGTCGAGTAGTGATTGATGCCGTGTCTATCCGCGAGTCTTCGCACCTCGGCGTTGTAGAACTCCTTTCCTTTGTCGGTCTGCAGATTTCTCGGGCGACGTCCGGAGGCGCGCGTCACGCTCGACAGGGCTCGAGCGACCTCGTCGCCGCTCTTTCTCTTGAGCGGTACCGCCCACGCGTACTTGCTCAGAGCGTCGATGACGGTGAGTATGTAATTGTGACCTCTGTTCCGTCCGGCGTAAGGACGCATCTCGACGACGTCCGCTTGCCACAGATCGTCGTATCCGCGCACCGCGACGCGGCGACGGGAGAAGTTCTTTCTCGCCGGCGCGTGCAGCTCGTTCACGAGTCTCCGTTTCGCGGCGCTCATCTCGCCGTCTCTATTTTTTTTTCCTACCCTCTCTTCGACTGTTGCTTATCGGGAGTTTTAACGCCCAGTTGTATGATTATCTTATTCGGATTGATCGTCTTAGGAATCGCAGCCGCCGCCGCCGCAGCCGCCTTCGCCGCAGCCCTCGTCGCCGTCGCACAGTGGTCCGAATCGGGCTAAAATGCGCGCATGAGATGAAAAAATTTTTCATGAAACATCATAATATTAATTTAATACTCCTTCAGGAAATATCCTGGAATAGAAATAATAGGCATGTTTCAACTGTTTAGTCCCTCCCTTTCTTCTAACAAATGCGAATTGCGCGCGTGTTGTGTTTCTCAATCGGGTCCTGTGATTGTGCAAGCTCATCGTTCAATACGTGAGATCCAATTTTTTAATTGCATATTGGTAAGTACATAATGGAAAAATATATATCTAAATAAACATAGTAAGTACTTTATTTTTCTGCAAAAAATTCATTACTTTTACTATATACATGCAAGTATAAACTATTTATTATAGAACATTTTGTTACGCTTATTTAGTCAGTCTGCATTTTTTTGTAAATGGTGCAACTTTTTAGGGTTACGTTGGGTTATAATGAGTTAAAGCTTATATTATTACATGAAGTTTAAACAATTAATCAATATAAGATTAAACTGCTACTTCTTGCAACCTTTTGTGTAATAACTGTGTAACGATGCACCCCGGTGCATCGTTACGATTCCCGGCATATCATCCGCCGGAAGCTGCCGCCCGGCAGAACACCCGCCGGGCAGAGGCAGGGGCGCGGTGCGCCCACCTTTTTTAAACTTTGAAAACCGTTCGGATTAAAATTCGGCACCGCCGAACAAAGCCGATGTGGCCCGAACCGTCGACCGGCGAAAGCCCGCGTTCGGCTCCTACCCGAATCCCTCCGAACGGGCCCGACCGTACCGTTTCCCGAAAACCCGTTCGGAAGGGGTTATACCGCCGCGCGCCGACGCGGGCAATTAGCCAGTATAAAAAGGGCCACATTTTTGGGCTTAAGACACATTTTTCCGATCCGCTCTTAGCAGTACGCTACAGAACAATTCTCGAAAAAATCCTCTCAAAACGCACGAAGTCGCTAAGGACGAAAGGTGGAGCGAGCTCCGTCTCAGAACGAGTGATCTCGATTCCGAAGCACACGTGCAAACCGCCTACATCTGCAGCTGAACTGTCACGGAAGGTGGAGCTCTGAGCCGCCCCGGATCGAGAGCTCTTGATCCAGCTGCATCGCGCAATCCATCCTTCGCGAAATAAAAACCGGGATTGTACGCGCCGAACATCGCCGCTCGCATTGTATGCAATTACGCGAGCGCATCCAGAGATAGACGCGTAAACGCCGCCGAGTTAAAGCGCATCGGCGATTTATACGCGGACTTTAAATCGCGAAGTAAATAATACGGCGAAAATCACCGTCGATTCCGAGAACCGAAGCATTCTCGGAATCTCGGGATTCCCCGCAGAAAAAGCGCCGCAAAAACGCGCGCCGTCTCGCGCGATCGTAAACACCCGCCGGCGTGCGAAAACGAGGCCGAAATTAATCGGCGTTAATATTCGGTCTAATTACGCGAACCACGCGTTTTATATCCGAGCTTTTATAATCACGCACACGCTCACACACTCGTCCACACATTTACGCACTCTAACACTGTACACTCATTCATACACACTCAATAAACGCAATTCTACCATACACACCGCGTATTTCATTTAACGAAACCCAGCACCGGCGATCTATCCGCGCTAAGAAAAACGTCCGGAAATACGACCGTTACAACTGTTTAAAATCATGGGTGAAAGTAAAGGTTTGTATGGCATTGTTCATTAATCTTTTGAAGTATGCATCTTTTACGGGGTCGATTTTTTTTAAAATAGCATGCAGGGATTGCTGTTATGTATTGTTAAATTTTTTTAGATAAAACAGTTGATTTTACAAGACGTTTTTTATACAAAAATTTTTTACTTTCAACAAGTAGTTCGGAAGCAATTCGAGAAGTTGATATTTACGTCAGAAAACATCTGGGCGAAGTACCGGGTTATTGTGACATTTCCAATTTTGTAAAAAATTGGAAAAAAAAGTGGGTTGAATGTCATCGTATCCATATTAGATTTGAGGCAAAGTATAAGAATTGGCTTGATGTTTCTATAATAAAAACGCCTATATCAGATGCGATAAAAGTGCCTCGAATTGATAAAAGATCACTTCAAGAGTTCGGTTCCTTAAGTGAATCTCAGAAAAGGCGAAGAACCAGTGGTATATTAGATATATTACTTGTTCATTTTAACATAATCTAACATAATCAAACATAATCTAAAAATGTTTATCGAACATTTTACGTGCATGTACCTAATTCATTTTAATTTATAATTTTTCTCTTGTGTGTATTTACTGTTGCATGACTGTTGCATGTTGTATTGTTTTATGTAATTGCACTGCATGCAGAAGTGCGTAAGAAGGATACCGATGAGTTATTATTTGCATGTGCATCGTCTTTGAGAGCGAATGGTAACATTGGCGCCTCAAATTTACTTAAAGAGCTCCAGTCAACGCCAGCAATGACATCAAAAATGCTTAAAGCATATAGAATGTACAAATAAACCTCCAGTAATTCGACATACAAACAGTGAAGCTCTGTCTATTATTGCAGATGCGCAATTATCAAAAGGCCAATATAATATAATATCAGCAGCAGCAAAACATAAAAGTACAATTTTTTATAAATCGTTTCTCGAATTATACATTTGTTGTTATAAAATGTACTTAATATAAGCATATAATTTTATTTTAGAAGTAAATTTATATCCTAATTACGGGCATAATATTATTGAAGCCAAAAAACAATGCTACCCTGAAAATATAAAAATAACAGAATTGGAAGCTGTTATCGATTTACAGAGCCTTGTTGACCATACAATATCACGGCTATTTTTAACTATACAAACGGATCGTATACCGAAAAAATGTTTAGTTTTTTATAAGTGGGGCTTTGACGGTAGTTCCGGACATTCCGAATATAAGCAATTATTTCAATCTCTGGAAGCTAGCGATTCAACGTTGGTCAGTACAACAATGGTACCGATTCGAATAATAGCCGATGATGAAAGTCGTGCTATTATTTGGCAAAATTCAGTTCCATCATCAATCAGGTTTCACGTTTTTTATGATACTAAATTATAATTATAATGATTAAAGTCTTTAAAGTATTGTTTATACACAAATCAATATATGTCAAATTTATAATTTAGATATTGCCGACCGATCAGAATGGCATTTGAAAAGGAAACGAAAGAAATGATAAAGCGGGAACATATCAGAGTGATGAACGAAATACGCAATTTATCTGACACTGTGATTAATAATAATGATAAGACTACGACAGTTATTCGACACGAGTTTATGTTAACAATGGTTGATGGAAAAGTTATCAGTGCTGTAGTAGAAAATAAAGTTTCATCGGTAAGGTGTACAGGTTTAAGCAATTTTATTTGCTACTTGAAATAATGCAATTATTTATTATGAACTTATTACAATTCATACTTTCTTTCTCTTATTTAGAGGTGTTATATTTGTAAATGCGGTCCTAAAGACATGAATAATTTAGAAAATATGAAAAAGTCTTTATCTATCGAAGATCGCGATAAACTGAAGTACGGAATTTCACCTCTTCATGCCAGAATTAAATTTTTCGAATGTCTGCTGCGTCTCAGTTATAGGTACTTGGGTGTTTTTTTATATACAAATGCTTGTGTTTGTGAGTTGTATTTAAAATATTTTTAAACACACGACTGCTAGAACAAATTAGTAGCTACAATAAATAATATAAATAAATAAATAAATAAATAAGTAAATAAACAAATAATATGTATTATTTTTTAGACTTGATCTACCACCAGAGGTTCTTAAAAAAGGAAGTCGAAAATCAGAAGAACAAAAAAAAATATTAAACGATCGAAAGAAAGATATTCAATATAAATTCAAAACTAAGATGGGCCTAACAGTTGACGTACCAAAACCAGGTTAATAAATATTATATTCCGCGTATTTGTGTCAGTGTAACCAATGTTTTCGGTTTGTTTAAATATAATTTGCTAGGTTTTGGATCATCAAACGACGGCAATACCTCTCGACGATTCTTCGCGGATCCAAAATTGTCATCAGAAATCACAGGAGTCGATGAAGTTCTGATTGAACATTTCGGAAACATACTTTCCGCGTTGAATTATAATGAAACTATTTCGTATATTAAATTCGGCGAGTATGCACATGAAACTGCAAAAATGTTTGTAAAGCTGTATCCTTGGTACGATATGCCACCTTCTGTACATAAAGTTCTGATCCACGGGCCTGACTTTATTCAATATTCTTTACTTCCGTTAGGTATGTTACTCACATTATTGTTTTTAAATATTATGTTAATCTGTATTTTTAATATGTAATGCATTTATACATTAATGTACGTAATACGTATTGTTTAATTATTCTGCAGGACAACTTTCTGAAGAAAGCCAAGAAGCCAGGAACAAAGATTTTAAAAATTACAGAATCCGTTTTGCTCGAAAATTTTCAAGAGTTCAAACAATGACTGACATATTCAACAGATTTTTATTAACTTCTGATCCATATGTAACGCATCTTGGCCACGTTCGCCATTGTCGAAAAGTTCGGAAAAATATTCCCAACAAAATTAAATGCTTATTTATTGAATCGGAAATTGAAAAAGAAAACCAAAGTGAAGAAGAAAATGAGAAAGACAGCAAAAATGAAGGCGAAGACACAGATGAAGCAGAAGATTAAATATATCGTCATTTTATTATATAATTAGTTATTTTTTAATTTTATATCTTATTGTATTTTATTGTATATTCCTATCTTATTGTATTTGGTCTCATGCGCGCGGTTTGGCTCGAGGCGGACCACTGTGCGTCGTCGTCGTCGCGACCGTTCTCCTCGCGAGTTCGTTCGCGTCATTCCTCAGACGCGCCACCTCGACGTCCAGTTCTCGCAATTTCGCGTTGGAAGTCAGCGCCTTCGCCGTCAACTCCTGCAGCGTTCTGTCGTGATCGCTCAACGCGGCTCGATTTCTCTCGTTGTTCGCCGCTACGCTGTTCACGTGCGACAGAGATCTCTCCAAGGCGCGCACTCGCTTCTCCGTTTTCTCGCCGATCTCCTCGAGCCGCGCGACGGAGGTCCCCAGTTCGCGCGACAGTTTGCTCGACGCGTCCCCGTTCGTCCGATTCGTCTCGACGGAGTTCTCCAGATCGCCCAGTCGCTTGTCGACGACCGCGCGCGAGGCCGATCTCTCCGCCTCGACGGTCTCGATCCTCGTCGCGGCGAGCTCCTGCAGATTCTCCAGCGTTTGCAGCCGATTCTCGAGAGCGCTCCCCCTCGCGCGAATCCGCGTAAAGTCGGCTTCCAGAGCGCTCGATCTCTCGGTCGCGGCGCTCTCGAGAGCGTCGATCTTCTTGCTCAGAGCGACGAATTTCTGCGCCGTCGAGGCCGCGTTGTTATCCGTTCGCGTTCTCACGCTCGCGATAAGCTGGCGATTATTCGTCACGTTCGCTCTCACCGCGTGCATAACGCTTTCGACGTAACTCTTGTTCGTCGCGTCGTAGTTGTCGGTCGGCCAGGCCACTCCTCGTATCTTGAGACGCCGCGCGTAATGCGACGCGGAGGAAGAGACGTCGGAGACGGTCAGGCACAGCGCGTTATCGCGCACGTAATTTCGCAGAGATTCCACGCTCGCGCGCAATCTAGCGCTCGTCGCGTCGCGACCGCGTCTTCTCCGCGTCGACACTCCGAACTTGCTCGCGAACATCGCGTCGTCGAATGAAGCGCGCGTCGCCGCGATCGTCTCACAGTATCTCTCCCGCCTCGCGGAGCTCCTCGATTATCGACAGGATCTCGTTGTCGTGAGCGTTGTTGCCGGCTTGACGAGAAGCGTCCAGCAATCTTAGGCAATCCACCAATTCGTTCGGATCGTCCCAGTGAACGTAGTCCACGGTGTCGCGGGTCGCGCGCATAGCCCGCGGCACGCGACCCCCGCCGATCTTCTTCCTCGGACTGTCCGTCCGCAGGATCGGAGCTATGACGTGCTTGTACTTGTATCCCTTGTTTCCCAGTACGGGCATGCGAATATTGTACTCGCGCCTGTGAGCGTTAGTTTGCAGAAGTATGCTCCTGTACGCGGCTTTGTCTCTCTCGGTGTACTTGAAATCGTCGGGAATTCTCTTGAAGATCAATTCGTACAGACCGGAAGTACCGGCGTATCTGACTCCGTCCACGAATATCGCGTCGTCGGCGCCTACGTCGAATCGCTTGTCCCCGAGCATAGTGCCCGCGTCGGCGAAGTAGACTCCGTAAACGTGATCGAAATCGCTCGGCGCGCCGCCGCCGAGAAGAGCGCCCACGTACTTTCGCGCCAACGGGCCCAATTGATCGCGCAGGATGTCTCGCCCTCGAGGAGTCCGCAGAGATTGTCTCACGGACGTTTCGAGCGTCGTCGGCGATCCGAGGAAGACGTCGTCGCTCGTCTCGAACGTCTCCCCGACGGACGGCTGCGCGAAGAGGTCTCCGCTCGCGAATTCGCGCCGCTGCGCGGGAGACGCGTCCGGCGCTCCCACGGGCGTGGAAGTCGTCGCGTTCAGACGGCGAGATCGCTTAGCTTTGAATCCTTTCGCGGACGGCGGCGGCGGCGGTAACGCGCTCTCCTCGGCCTCTTCCTCCTCGTCGTCCTCCTCCTCCTTCTCCTCCGACGCCACCGTTCTCTTGACGCCTCGCGCGAATGTCTCGTCGATCTCGCTCTTCGCCGGTTCCCTCTCTCGCGCGCTCGCGCCTCGCGCGGAATCGTCTCCGACGCGCTCGGCGATGCGTCGCAACGGCTCGACGATCGGTTTGAAACGCGTCTCCAGAGCGCTATCGCTCTCCATCTTTCCGGTCTTCAACGCTCTGTGCTTCCTGCGAATCGACGCGCGCGTTCTCGCTATCTCTATCGCGGTTTTCTCGCGTCTGTCGGCGTCCGTCATCGCGCGCGTCATTCCTCGACGTTTCGCCTTCTCTTATCTCTCTCTCCCCTCTACGATCGCCGCCGTCTCGAGAAGACTGACTCATCCTCGACGACGACGACGACGACGACGCACGCGACGCTCTACGGCACGGCGTAATCGTTGAACCCTCGCCTGTATCTGCCGTTGCGCAGCGCGCTATCTTTGTCGATCACTAGAAAACCGTATCGGTATTTCCAACACGTGTGACACAGCGCGCGAAAATTCTCGTACGGCATATCGGTGTTCACGTGATCGCTGTGCACGTGTTTCAGATTAGTGCCATCCTGCTTAAAGAGTATCAATAGATTCGCGTTGTCGCGTATCAGATGTTTGGGTATCTTAGCGTACGATTGGCACAGATAGAAGCAATCGACCTTCGCGTGACGTCCCATGGCGAAGTACTCTCTCACGACGTCCTGTTTGTCGCAGGCTACGTCGTCGAACACGAATATCGAGTTCGGCGACGCCTCGCTAGGTGGGATGACATCGACGTTGTTCGAATACGAGAAGTAACCGATATCCCTCATAGGTTTCAACAATTTCTCCAGATATCGATATTTAGGCTGATGCAACGATTTCGAGTAAACGTACGCGTTCTCGAATCGCACGCCGTGCGGGCTCTCCAGAAGGCTTATCAGCACGTTCGTTTTACCGCAATTAGAGGGACCGCAGATTACGCAGCGGATCGCGGTCGATAACAGATTACCGTGTCTTCGCGGTTCCTCGTTCATCGAGCGCGTCTTACCGTCGACGTTGGACACTCTTATCGCGATCGATTGACGCACGAAACGCATCGTTTTCTCTCTCTCTCTCCTCTCGCGATTCTTCCTCGTTGTCGCGAGCGAATCTGCGTCACAGTGCGCAGACTCGCGCGCGCGCGAGCAACGAGCGCGGATTCGTCTTCGCGAACGGATATATAGAGGGAGAAAAAAAAACGATCGCGCAGTTAGGCGTGTCCGATCGACGGTGACGCGATAGAGTTATGCGCGCGCGGGCGACGCTTCGTCATGTTTATTATATTGGTGAACGATTACGATATTCTCGGACTCAACGTCGATCAGTTGCAGTACGTTCCGAAGAAGCTTCTGCTGGACAAGTACGGCGATTTCGTCGATCGATTGTGGGAGAGATTGCCTGTACATCTGCAGGACGATCCGGACGTGCAGCGTTATCGCCTCTGTCACAAGCATCACAATCAGCCGTGGCAACGGACGCACATCGACGGTCCGTCGCCGTGCGTCAAAGACTGCGGCATGTGCCGGGAGAAGGAAATGACGTGATGATGAGAGCGTCGACGATCGAGGCGTATGAGATACGCCGAGGACGCCGCGACGGAAGTCGTCGGCGGTAGCGGTTTGCTCACTAGAACTATAAACGCTCTTCCGTTCGAACTACATATACCGGGATATCAGTTCTGCGGCCCCGGTACTCGTCTCGCTAAGCGGCTCGCGCGAGGCGATCGAGGCGTCAATCCGCTGGACGCGGCTTGCCGCGAGCACGACGTCGCCTATTCGCGGAGCGACGATCTCGCCGATCGGCACGTCGCGGATCGGACGCTCGGAGCGAGAGCGTTCGAGCGTATCCGGGCCGGGGATTCGACCCTCGGCGAGAGAGTGGCGGCGTCGGCCGTATGGGCGGCTATGAAGGCGAAGACGAAACTAGGAATGGGTATGGCTGGAGCGCGAAGAGGCGCGAGAAAGAGCGGCGGGGGCGGCAAGAGAAGAACGACCACGACGAGGAGGACGACGACGAGAGGACGGGTTCTTCCCCGCGGCGAAACGCGGCGGCTTCCTGCCGCTGTTGCCGGCGCTCGGAGCTTTAGGATCGCTGATCGGCGGAGCGGCCGGCGTGGCGAAGATGGTGAACGATGGTAAGGCCGCGCGTCGGCAATTGGAGGAGCTGCAGCGACACAATCGAATGATGGAGGGCCGCGGTTTGTATCTCGCGCCTTACAAACGCGGCGGAAGCATCGCGAGACGAGGCAGACGAACGGTTAGGAGGAAGAAGAAGAAAAAAAAAAAGTCGCGTCTTCGCGCGCGTTAGACGACGTCGTAGCTCCGATCGGCGTCACGACGAACGAACAGTTGAACAGCGCGGCCAAACGCGCTCGCGTGCGTCACTTCAGAGGTGTGTTCATGCGCGACGCGTTGCCGGCGCGAGTTCGTCGCGACGAGAATGGTATCGTGAACCTGGACGACGCCTCGGGGCCGGGCACGCATTGGGTGGCGTACGCTAAAAGGGGAAAAGACGCTATCTACTTCGACGCTTTCGGCAATCTTCGGCCGCCTCGAGAACTCGCGCGTTATCTCGGACGCGACACGCGCGTTGCGTACAATCGCGACTCCCAGCAGACGTACGATCAGAGCGTCTGCGGACAATTGTGCCTGCGCTTCCTTCGACGAGTCGATTGGGGAGGAGGAAGGAGGAAGCCCTTCGGTCTCTAACGGCGATAGCGCGCGTCGTCATGTCGCTGATTCTCACGCTGACCAGAAGAAGCAACGTTCTCACGGCGAGTTACTTTCCGCCTCTCGATCTGAGCGACGACGATTACGAGCTCGGCCTGACCAATTTCGAGACCTACAACACGATTCCGAACGTGAATTCCTCGAACAATAAATTTTACTTCGACGACAACGACGAGACGATCGCGATCCCGATCGGATCCTACGAGCTGCGTGACATAAGCGCGTATCTGAGAGCCGCGATTCTTCGAAGACGGCGACGACCGCCGAGCGCGAGTACCGGAGGGAGAGACGGCGGCGATGGCGCTAGCGCTAGCGACGACGACGACGAGGAATATCTGTACGATGTCGAGGACGCGGAGGACGAGAGCGGCGATCGCGTTCTCGCGCTACGCGGCAACGACAATACCATGAGAAGCGAAATCAAATGCGCGTACCGAATTAATTTCACCAAACCGGACAATATCGGATCGTTGTTAGGTTTCTCCCAGTCTCGCGTATTGCGGCCGAACAAATGGTACGCGTCCGACGTGCCCGTGAGCATTATCGCGGTTAACACGATTCGCGTGGAGTGCAACCTGACGACGGGCGCGTACGTGAACGGGAGATCCGCTCACGCGATACACGAATTCGCGCCGAACGTCTCACCGGGATACTAAGTGTCGGAGATCCCGAGGCAGATCATTTATCTGCCGGTCATCGCGCGACTCGTGACCGACGTATCGCTGCGCGTAGTCGATCAGGACGGTCGATTGATCGATTTCCGCGGCGAGGAGATCTCGATTCGACTGCACGTGCGGCGCAGACGATAGAGAGCGCGCGGCGAGACGGGACGATGCTCGTCGTGCGCGAATCTAGCGTCGCGGCCAACGTCGCTTTTCTGCGATCCATGGGTTTCGTACCGAGAGCCGCGCGATAGTTCGACGACGACGACGACGACGACATGAGGGACATTCTGAGCATCGGCGGGGAACCCGTCTTCGACGATCGCATCGTGAAGATCGAGAGTCACACGTACAATCCGTACCAACACCACTTTCGGATACAGCGACGAGATACGAATACCCATACAACAACAGGACCTATACACGCTGCCGTGCGAGAGTTTTCTCTACGTCGAAGGTAGACTGCACGCGAAGAATAATCCGCCGCCCGCGTCGAGCGGCGAATCGGGTAAGTCCGCCTCGGCCTCTAAGGAGCCGTCCATGCCCTCGACGCCGGCGTGGCTCGTGAACAATTGCGTCGCCTTTATGTTCGAGGAGATACGTTACGAGCTCGATGGCGTGGAGATCGATCGTAATCGCAACGTCGGAATAACCAGTACGATCAAGAACTACGTCTCGCTGACGGCCGAACGAGGCAAGATCTTGAAGAACGCCGGATGGGATCTCGCGACTGGACCGAGCGGCGTCGCGTCGACGGGCGACTTCAACTTCTGCTTTCCTCTCGACACGCTGCTAGGTTTCTGCGAGGATTACAGACGCGTCGTCATCAACGCGCGTCACGAGCTGATTCTGATAAGAGCGCGAAACGACAACAATTGTCTGATATCGCGCGAAGAATTCGAGCCGAGAGTCGAGCTCGCGAAGATACAGTGGCGCGTGCCGCACGTGGTACTGAATGACGTCAACAAATTATCGCTGTTGCGCACGTTGGACAGCGGCAGATATCTGAGCGCGCCCTTTCGCTCGTGGGATCTCTACGAGTTTCCGCTCCTGCAGAGCACGACCAAACATTCGTGGGCCGTAAAAGCGGCCACGCAGCTCGAGAAACCGTGTTACGTCATCTTCGCGTTGCAGACCGGAAGGAAGAACATCCTGTCGCAGGACGCTTCTAGATTCGACGCGTTCAATCTGACTAACGTAAAGTTGTATCTCAAATCCGACTTCTATCCGTACGACGATATGAATTTGGACTTCGATAAGAACAAGATCGCCGTACTGTACGACGCCTACGCGAGATTTCGACGAACGTATTACGGATCCGCGAGCGACGAGACGCTCCTGACTATGAACAAATTTCTATACTGCGGCTCGCTCGCGGTGATAGATTGTTCCCGCCAAAACGAAGCGATTAAGAGCGCCACTGTGGACGTTCGTCTAGAATTCGACTGCAAGGACAACGTTCCTTCTAACACCACGGCGTACTGTCTAATCATTCACGATCGCGTGGTGGAGTACAATCCGTTGACGAACGTCGTGCGTAAGATCCTGTAAGACGACGCGTCGGACGGGAGGGGGGAGAGAGGAAACTCGAAATCGCGAAGATATCGGGGAGAGACGCGAATAAACGTCAGTATCTCGCGACGATGACCGCGACGATGACCGCGACGACGGTCGCGGGCGATATCGTCTCGCCGATCTTCATAGATTTGCAGAGTTTCGTCGTCAACGAGCGATTCGTGACGAAGGAGATGGCGATACTCGCGAACGGCAGAGATCTGACGCATCACGTCTTTCGCGCGCCGATGTCGTGGAATCTGCTGACGAAGGGCGAGAAGTCACAGGCCTGTTGGCTGACTCTCAATCACCACGAATTTCACTGGACCGACGGACACGTGGAGTATAGGCACGCGAGGCAGATCGTTCGCGACGCTATGTATCGCGCGTCGAGGGATCTCGCGTCGAACGCCGCGGTAACGATCTACGTCAAGGGTCTCGAGAAGAAGAGGTGGCTGGTCGACATCGCGGGAGAGGTCGCGGAACAGCTCGACCTGACGATGGAGACCATCGATGCGGATTACGAGGATATCGGACCCCTTCGAACTCTAGCCGCGACTCGCGTCTATCGCTGCGGCTATCACTCGAAGAATTGCGCCTTGGAAAACGTGTGCAAACTGCACGACTGGTGGTTGGAGAGACGCGATCAATTGCGCGACATGTGAACGGAGACGCGTCGTAGATTAGTCTTACGCGTACTCTTATCGACGACTTATCACCCTGCCTAAAAGTATTATTAATACTAAGAAGAAAAAAATAATATTAATACTAAGAATATTAAAATAATATTAATACTAAGAATATCAAAATAATATTAAAAAATAATATTAAAAAATAATATTAAAAAATAATATTAAAATAATATTAAAATAATGTTAAAATAATATTAATCAGTGTTCGAAATGCGTAATCGATTATCTCAATGTAAAATTTCGCGTTGCTAAAATCCGTATTTCAAATCTAACGGGCATCGAGAACTTTCTCGAGCCTTCGTTCGGTAAACAAAAACTCGAACGTTCGAGTCACCGCTCGTTTTTGCACCGCCTAAAAACGCTTGAAATTAAGCGATTGACAATAACATTGTCAACCGCCGTCAAAACTAAATCAACATACGGGCATGCGCGCCCATACGTCACGATCAGCTGATGGCCAATCAGCTGATCGAAAAAGGTCGTGCGCATGGCAAACGTCACAACGCTATTTCCTGACCTCATCGGCGGCCAATTATGCGCGGCGCCATGAGGTCACCGCCAAACTTTAAAGTTAATTGGGCCACGTCGCGACGGGGCCCAAAAATCCGCCCGGTATATAATGAGCCCAGCGAGAGGGCACGCGGAAGTCTCGCACTTTTCGCTTACCATACCGCTTAATCTTACCGCTCAGTCAAACCGCAAATATTAAACGACAACCGCTATTCTTCTCGGACTTTGATTTTCCGCACGCTCGATCTGTCTCGCCGCTCGCGATCTCCCGCGAGTTTAACCGCTTCGCTTGTCGTATCGCTCGTTGCACTGTACACTTGTCACGGTCATCGTTGAACTCTAATAAACTATTGTTTTGTGTGATTATCACGAGTTTCACTGCACTGGCCTATCCTCCACGTTCGCGCAATTTCTTGCCGGATCCGCTCGCGAACATTTCTGGTCCTTCGAGCCGGATATTTTACCATCATCCGCGTCCGCTGTTTCGTGAGTGATCCTCTCGTGCAGTTGGTGGAGTGAAGTGACCTCTGAAAAGACAAAAGGAACATTAGACATGAGTGCTGAAGTGAAGGTGCTGCTGGAAGCACAGCACGACATTCATGGTCGGATCTCCCGCGCCGTGGACAATCTGAGGAAGATGGGCGTGAGCAACATCACCCGCGACGCCATCCAAGCTCGCCTCGGCATCCTGGACAATCTCTGGCAAAAAATGGAGACCCAGCATGAGCTCATTCGTGCGGCGCTGAAGGACAAGTATCAGGAGAGTGAGTACGCTGTATCTGATTTTATTGAAGTCGCGGAGAATACTTACGTGACACAACGTAGCACGCTGACCAGCTACGCTGAGAAGCTTAAGGGCGAGACGCCCGCCGCGCTCAGAGGCGAGCCGGACCACGATCGGGCTCCTAAAACCTCGTTGCCGCGCATCAAGCTTCCGACGTTTGCGGGATCTTACGAAGAATGGCCGTCATTCCGCGACCTCTTCCAATCAGTCATCGGGGCGAATGAGTCAGTCTCCGACATCGAGCGATTTCACTACCTCCGGTCTTGTGTCAAGGGAGCCGCTGAAAAATTGATAAAATCATTAACGGTGACCGGTGATAATTACCATCGCGCTTGGACGATTTTGTGCAAGCACTTCAAAAACAAAAGGGAGCTTATCCGTTCTAATTTCGCCGCGTTCACCTCCGTTCCCAAAATGAAGTGCGAGTCAGCGGGAGAACTCGGTCGCATTCACAACGCCGTAACGACCGCGGTGAACGCGCAGGAGAGTATAGGGAGACCCATCAACTCCCACGGTATGGATCTCCTCAATTTTCTCACCGTCGAATTGTTCGATTCGCGTACACGGATGGAATGGGAGTCCTCGACCTGCGACTCCACTGATCCGCCAGACCACGGCGCCCTCGTCAGCTTCATCGCTAAGCGCATTCTCACGCTAAATGCCGCGAGGCCGCGAGTATCGCAACCAACCTCCGATGGCGCGTCGCGAACCGCGAAAGCTCACCACACGAAGACCGGATCCGATCACTTGAAGTGCGCACTGTGCCAGGGGAAGCACACCCTCATGCAGTGTAACGACTTCAAGGCGAAGTCCGCGATAGACCGAAAGTCCTTTGTAGAGCAGGGTAGACTGTGCTACAACTGTCTCGGGAACCACATGATCTTCAAGTGCCAGTCTGTGAAGACCTGTCTGACGTGCAAGAGCAAGCACCACACTACACTGCACGACGCGTACACTTCGCCCTCCTCCAACGAGGTGAACGCCCTGTCTGCGATGCACCCCTCATCTGAGCGTAAAGCGATCCTCCTCGCGACAGCTCGCGTGCATCTCACTGACCGCGCCGGGGATCTTCATCCGGTCCGAGCGATGCTCGATCAAGGATCCGAGGTGTCGATCATCTCCGAAGCACTGGTCCAACGGCTGAGACTTCCCCGCTCCCGCTCCTCAGTGTCCATAATCGGCATCGGCGAGTCACGATCCGGGTCAACCCGCGGGAGAGTGGCACTCAGTCTCTCCTCGATGATCACCGGGGCCAAACTCAAGGCCGTCGCCTTCGTGTTACCGCGCCTGTCGGCCTATCAGGGTTCTTCGGTGAAGAACCTCCCCTCCTGACCTCACGTTCATGGTCTTGAGCTCGCCGACCCCAGGTATCAGGAGCTCGATCCGGTAGAACTATTGTTGGGCGCGGAAGTCTGCTCAGCCATCCTTGAGGTCGGCCTTCGCAAGGGTGGTCCTCAAGATCCCGTCGCCCAGAAAACAGCCCTGGGATGGATCCTGTCAGGAGGGTCCAGCGCAGCACCCTTCCAAGGACTCCGTAACTCCTTGCAGTGCACTGTCGACCAAGAGCTCAATCAGCTTGTGCACAGCTTTTGGGAACAGGAAAGGGAACCCCCCTCCCCTGTTGCCCTTATACCAGAGGATCAAGAGTGCGAGACCCTCTTCATAAGTACTCACCAGCGAACTGCGTCCGGAAGATATGTAGTACGACTGCCGTTTTCTTCCCCGCCAACGTCGCTTGGTGGAACCCGTAAACCGGCTGAAAGCCTCTTGTCAGCGATGGACCTTCGGAGCAAGAGAGATCCTGAGTTCGGCGTCCGGTATCGGGAGTTTATGCAGGAGTACGAGGACCTGAAACACATGAGTCCTGTGACTACGGTCGGTACCGCAGGATGCTACCTACCTCACCACGGAGTCCTCCGCCAGTCCAACTCCTGCAGCAAGCTCCGCGTCGTCTTCAACGGGTCGCAGCGTATCGCCTCGGGGGACTCCCTCAATCGACATCTGCTGATCGGCGCCAACTTACTGCCAGCACTAGCTGATGTCCTCCTTCGCTGGCGCCGGCACCGCTTCGTGTTCGTCACCGACATCGAGAAGATGTTCCGGCAGATACTCGTCCACCCTGAAGATCGTCGCTTCCAGCGGATACTCTGGCGTCCAAAGGCTTCCGGCAAGATCCAAGAGTACGAGCTCAACACCGTGACCTACGGGCTCGCCTGTGCTCCGTTCCTCGCTGTCCGCACTCTCCAACAATTGGCGGCCGACGAAGAGGCACGAGCCCCGAAGGGAGCAACCGCTCTGCGCCATGACTGCTACATGGACGACGTGATCACCGGGTCGGACACCTTGCAGCACGCGGTCGGAGACGCCCTGCAGACGGAGCTCCGAGAGCTCTGCACGGCGGGCGGGTTTCCGCTGCGGAAATGGGCCGCCAATAGCGAGGCCATCCTTGAGGGTGTTCCTCCCGATCACCGACTCAAACAGGCATACCATTCCTGGGAGAGCGAGGTACACTCCACCTTAGGCCTGCGTTGGCATCCGGCCAGCGACGACTTCTCCTTCGCCATCCAGCCTCGAAGCACTGGCGAATTCACTAAGAGGCGAGTCCTGGCGGAAACGGCACGGCTATTCGACCCTTTGGGATGGCTCGCTCCTGTGATCATCCGCGCCAAGATCTTAATCCAGTCAGCATGGTTGAAAAGGCTGGACTGGGACTCTCCGCTCCCAGCGGAGGACGCTCAGTCTTGGCAGCGCCTCCTCTCCGAGCTCCATTTGCTGGAGCGCCTCCGAATAAGGCGCTGGCTGGGTGTCACTCAACAGGATCCGACGGTCGAGATCCACGGCTTCGCCGACGCGTCTGAGCGTGGATACGCGGCCGTCGTCTACCTTCGCGTGCCCAGTACGGAAGAGACGTCCATCCACTTACTGGCCGCGAAAAGCAAGGTCGCGCCGATTAAGCCCGTGACGCTCCCACGGCTGGAACTCTGCGCTGCCTCCTTGCTGACCAACCTCGTGTACCACCTCCGGTCATCACTGGAGGTGTCGGCGCCAGTATATCTCTGGTCCGACTCCAAGGTTGTCCTCCACTGGATCAAGGGTCATGCTTCACGGTGGAAAACCTACGTGGCCAATAGAGTGTCGCTGATCCAGGAGCGGCTCCCCGAAGCGCAGTGGCGACACGTCCCGGGTCAAGAGAATCCTGCCGATTGTGCTTCCAGAGGGATCGCTCCGAGGGATCTGCTGAACCACCCCCTATGGTGGGAGGGCCCCGGCTGGCTTCTCGGCGACTCGTCACTATGGCCAGCCAGCGACGAGGCATCAATGGTCAGCGTTCCTGAAACAAAAACCACGGTATTAACGGCCATCAGCAAGGTCAGACCGGAGCCTGAAATACTCCTACAGTTCTCGACACTGCATAGGCTCTTAGGTGTCTCTGCTTGGTGTCTTCGTTGGCGCCGGACCGCTCGTCATCCTCCCAGCGTCGCCCTGCTCTCGGACGAGCTCGACGCCTCCCTCATTCGCTGGCTGAGAATCGTCCAAGGGATCCACTACGCCGTTGAACTAGCCGCCGTACGAGAGTCTCGCCCAGTGCCTCGCGGTAGCCACCTGGCCAGGCTGCATCCATTCCTCGACGACGACGGGATCCTGCGCGTCGGCGGCCGTCTGAAACACGCAATACTCACTTACGATGAACGACATCCTATGATAGCGCCGCCCACTTCATGGCTCACCAAGCTCGTGATAGAGTCTTGTCACCGCCGGACGCTTCATGGAGGCACTCAGCTCACTTTGGGGCTCCTTCGCCTCCGCTTCTGGGTGCCGCAAGGTCGAGCCGTAATCAAGCGGATACTGCACTGGTGCGTGACATGCACCCGCTGGCGAGCCCACACTCCACGGCCCCTCATGGCCGACCTCCCTCGGGGGCGAGTCACTCCAGCACGCCCTTTCCTGAGGACAGGAGTCGATTACGCTGGCCCGATATTCCTCCGCACTTCCAAGGGGCGAGGACATCGAGCTCACAAGGCGTTCATAGCCGTGTTCGTCTGCCTCTGTTCCAGAGCCGTCCATCTTGAGGTAGTATCTGACTACTCCTCTGACGCCTTCCTCGCAGCATTCCGCAGGTTCGTTTCCCGTCGCGGACTGTGCGAGGAAATGTACTCGGACTGCGGAACTAACTTCATCGGGGCGGACAACCAACTCCGAGAATTCTTCCGCGCGTCATCTTCCGACGGCCGTCGCATCTCTCGGGAAGTCGCCAAGGAAGGAATATCCTGGCGCTTCAATCCTCCCGCCGCGCCGCACTTCGGAGGCCTCTGGGAAGCGGCGGTGAAATCCATGAAACATCACCTGCGACGGGTGATAGGAGAGACTACGCTCACCTTCGAGGAGATGAGTACTCTTCTTTCACAAATCGAAGCATGTTTAAATTCTCGTCCATTGCAGGCTTTCTCAGATGACCCCGACGACATCACCGCATTGACTCCAGGGCATCTCCTAATAGGCGCCCCTCTACTGGCGGTCCCAGAGCCCTCATTAGCCGAACGGCCTCCGAACGCCCTATCCCGGTGGCAGCTGCTGCAACGAATGCGTGACCACTTCTGGCAGCGATGGTCTCAGGAGTATGTCCACGCCTTGGCACCTCGATCAAAATGGCTCAACTCCGAGCCCGCTCCGGAGGTCGGAGCATTGTGCCTCCTCCGTTCGGAGATGACCCCGCCTTCCCGCGAATACTCGCGCTGCATCCAGGAAGCGATGGCACGGTCCGCGTTGTGACTGTCCGCACCTCCACCTCGGATCTCGTTCGGCCAGTCGTAAAACTCGTCCTTTTACCGGGAGTCAAGGAGGCTCGCGCGTCCGTAGACGAATAATGCTCGGGCACTATTCTCCCCGCGTTGCGTAGAGTCTTGCGCGCCTCACTATATTGTACATATTGTATATATCGTGTATATATTTTTCATTACAGCTGTCCGTCGTCCATCTCGCGTTCTCGCCGCGATTTCCTCATTCGCATATCACTAGTCACCCACTCACTGTACATTGTGCATCCCCGAGCGATGCACAATTGATCCCCATTAATCATTGCACTTCACATCGCATTACTTTTCATTATTTCACTGTAAATATCACCGTATTTCACTACCGCAACTCTCAGTCTCGCGAAAGATAGAAATCAACTGAACAACACGTGTTGTCGTATTGCGTCACACATTCCATTCATCGATCGCGATCCAGATACCGCCAATTGAACCGCTTGCGACATCTGTCCGTCCCCGTTCATACTCGCGAATTTCGTCACGCGCTGACGAGGCGGGCGGGATGTTCGAAATGCGTAATCGATTATCTCAATGTAAAATTTCGCGTTGCTAAAATCCGTATTTCAAATCTAACGGGCATCGAGAACTTTCTCGAGCCTTCGTTCGGTAAACAAAAACTCGAACGTTCGAGTCACCGCTCGTTTTTGCACCGCCTAAAAACGCTTGAAATTAAGCGATTGACAATAACATTGTCAACCGCCGTCAAAACTAAAACAACATACGGGCATGCGCGCCCATACGTCACGATCAGCTGATGGCCAATCAGCTGATCGAAAAAGGTCGTGCGCATGGCAAACGTCACAACGCTATTTCCTGACCTCATCGGCGGCCAATTATGCGCGGCGCCATGAGGTCACCGCCAAACTTTAAAGTTAATTGGGCCACGTCGCGACGGGGCCCAAAAATCCGCCCGGTATATAATGAGCCCAGCGAGAGGGCACGCGGAAGTCTCGCACTTTTCGCTTACCATACCGCTTAATCTTACCGCTCAGTCAAACCGCAAATATTAAACGACAACCGCTATTCTTCTCGGACTTTGATTTTCCGCACGCTCGATCTGTCTCGCCGCTCGCGATCTCCCGCGAGTTTAACCGCTTCGCTTGTCGTACCGCTCGTTGCACTGTACACTTGTCACGGTCATCGTTGAACTCTAATAAACTATTGTTTTGTGTGATTATCACGAGTTTCACTGCACTGGCCTATCCTCCACGTTCGCGCAATTTCTTGCCGGATCCGCTCGCGAACAATCAGCGAATAAACTCGTATCGCGCGTACGCGGTTGAACGTATTTTTTTCCGGCACTTCCTCCGGAGCAATCGAGAATTTATCGCGCCTCATTAAATTAAATTACCTCGTTATATTTCCGCATTGCGCGATTTTTTTCATATCGCTTTAGATTACGGCGTTAGCATTAGCATTCGACGGAATCACAAAGACTCGGCGATAGCGATATCGCAGATATAAATCAGCGCCGAGAGACCGTTTTTTCCTCAGAATGAGTCTCGCGATCCCGTTGTTGAGTGCGTCTGATATCGCGAGTGTTCTCAGTGCGTCCAGTGTTCCTAACGTATCCAGCATTCATTCTCGGAGTTATTTTTTTCACGCGAACGACGAGCAGCGATGAAATTTCGCGATTGCGGAGGATGCTTCGCGAATGCACGTTCACGCCGTGGATGTGCTTGTGGAAGATAAAGTACATCAGAAATCTCATGGATGCGATCCTCAATATAGCCGTAACGTGGAACGTAAGTACTCATTCGTCTCTTTATTCTTTCGCTCTCCTTCGAGGAAAAAATACTACGTATATTTTTTTTTTCACAGTTCGAGAATGAGGTTGAGATCTGTGGATTCGTCAACATACGTCGCCGACATAGGATACGACAGGCGAGACTGAAGCAACGGCGATTCTTAAACTCCTTATGGTGCGACCGGCCGTCCTATAGAGAATGGGAGAGGCGCTCCCCTAATATCTACGCCGACATCTTTCGACTAAGAAGATTGTTCGACATGGAGCCGCTCGTCTCGGATCGCGCGTTTAAAACCGAGGATTTCTGTGACGACGATTCTCCCGTGGAGATATGGTACTGTGACGCGAGCTCGCTCGAGGAAACGAGCTCCATCCGTACGGAGGACGAAGGATTTTAACCGAGGTACTGATCACTTCTGGTATAACGCGCCGTTCTTTCCTTTCGCGTCTCTCGATACGTATTATTATCATTAATACGCAGCTTTACGTATTTCAGACGTCTCGTCGATCTCGACGTCTCGTCGAAGGACGGTGTCGGAGGACGGCGTCGAAGGACAGCGTCGGAGGACGGCGTCGAAGGACGGCGCCGAAGGACGGAGTCGAAGAACGGCGTCTTCCCTGGAAGACTATGCATTATTGAAGTAGACTACTATCACATGCAAAGTTATCCCTTAAGATTGATCTTCGCCCGCGTCGCCTCCCTTCCCCTTGCGCGCGTCAAAACTCATCGTCGCTCTCGCGAACTGAGCTTGTTTCGCCGATCGGGCGCGCCGCATCTTCACGAGAGATTCGTCGTCGTCGTCGTCGTCGTCGTAGTAATCGTCGTCGTAATCGTAGTCGTAATTTTGTCTCCCCCATATTCATATAATTCATTATGCCGGGGGGTATTTATGGTTGATTCGCGGGCGTTTCTCTGTATTCATACACTCTATTATGCCGGGGGGTATTTATGGTTGATTCGCGGGCGTTTCTCTGTATTCATATAATCCATTATGCCGGGGGGTATTTATGGTTGATTCGCAGGTGCCTCTCAATATTCCTGTCCATACTCGTATACTCCCTCTTACAGGGGTATTTATGGGTCATTTATGGTCGATTCCTAGGTCGATTCCTAGGTCGTTTACGGTTCGCTTACGGTTCGCTTACGGTTCGCTTACGGTTCGCTTATGGTTCTTACGGTTCTTATGGTTCTTATGGTTCTTATGGTTCTTAGGTTCTTACGGTTCTTACGGTTTGCTTACGGTTCATTCACGAATGAACCCCCGCGATCGTTTCGCCTTGTTCGGGCGCGGTTATACGGGTAAGCGTAAGGCTCGAGATCGCGATACATTCATTCACAAATCATGTTTTTGCAGCTACTTTATTTTTAAATGGTCGTTCGATATGAGCTTAAACGGGCATGTTTTTGTAAGACCGTTTATTTACGTCGTTCCCGAGAGCATTAAGAAGTAGCTCTTCGCACTCCGTATCGGTTCGCAGGTCATTCTTTGGTCGTTCTCACAGGTCGTTCGTATATATCGTTCGTATATACAACTTTTACTGAAGTCATTTTTGATTGCAGGCTTTCCCTAAGAGATATTCGAGTGGATCATTTAAAATGGGTCCACCCCGTATATAATAGTCGTACATTTAATAATCGTATTTTTCAATCATATATGTTTAACAATGGTATATTGTAATCGCCGTGTCGTATCCATCGTCGATAGTCGCGCGATCAGCAAACAGGGAGGAGAACTCGAAGACCCTCCGCGTTCTCTCGAACATTATATTAGGATGTTCTAATATAATGTTGTAATATAAGGTTCGCCGACTACTTCAAGTTCCTCCCCCCCACCACAAGCTCACTCGCGTATCGGCCGTGTAATTACTTCATTATGTTAAGCGTTATACTAAGCGTTATACTAAGCGTTATACTAAGCGTTATATTAAACGTTATTAACCCCACGCTCCATCGGAGAGAACGAACTTTTTTTTTTTAAAAAAAGAAACAAACGAAACAAAAAATTAGAAAAGGGAGAGAAAGATACTTAGGACGCGCTAAGAGAGGTGATCGAAGAAGAAATGATTCTTTATTCGTACAAAAAAAATGATTTTTTTTATTCTCTACAAAAAACATTATTCTTCATTCGTACAAAAAATAATGCGCGCCGATCTGCAATCACAAAGATATCGCTTAGACGGCGCCTTGCGTTGTCTTCTACTTCTTTTTACATATTTTGTTGAACATAAAATCGAACCAATTTGACGCGATATCGAAGCACGCCGATACGCGCCGTGGTTATATTAGTCCGGATACTTGTCGGAGGCAAGAGGAGGTGAATGTAGCGTATCGGCTTTACGAGATGTTTTACAAATTGTTCGACAGGGTTNCGTTTCGCGGCGCTCATCTCGCCGTCTCTATTTTTTTTCCTACCCTCTCTTTGACTGTGCTTATCTGGAGTTTTAGCGCCAGTTGTAGATTACCTTATTCGGATCGATCGTTTTAGGAATCGCCAGCCGCCGCCCGCCGCAGCCCTCGTCGCCGTTGTCCGTCCGTCGCGGCCGTTCTCCTCCGCGCAGGTTCGTTTCGCTTCTCCGTTTTCTCGCCGATCTCCTTGAGCCGCGCGACGGAGGTCCCAGTTCGCGCGACAGTTTGCTCGACGCGTCCCCGTTCGTCCGATTCGTCTCGACGGAGCTCTCCAGATCGTCCAGTCGCTTGTCGACGACCGCGCGCGAGGCCGATCTTCCGCCTCGACGGTCTCGATCCTCGTCGCGGCGAGCTCCTGCAGATTCTCCAGCGTTTGCAGTCGATTCTCGAGAGCGCTCCCCCTCGCGCGAATCCGCGTAAAGTCGGCTTCCAGAGCGCTCGATCTCTCGGTCGCGGCGCTCTCGAGAGCGTCGATCTTCTTGCTCAGAGCGACGAATTTCTGCGCCGTCGAGGCCGCGTTGTTATCTGCTCGCGTTCTCGCGCTCGCGATAAAGCTGGCGATTATTCGTCACGTTCGCTCTCACCGCGTGCATAACGCTTTCGACGTAACTCTTGTTCGTCGCGTCGTGATTGTCGGTCGGCCAGGCCACTTCTCGTATCTTGAGATGCCGCGCGTCGTAATGGCGACGCGAGGAAGAAATCGGAGACGGTCAGGCACAGCGCGTTATCGCGCACGTAATTTCGCAGAGATTCCACGCTCGCGCGCAATCTAGCGCTCGTCGCGTCGCGACCGCGTCTTCTCCGCGTCGACACTCCGAACTTGCTCGTGAACATCGCGCCGTCGAATGAGGCGCGCGTCGCCGCGATCGGTCTCACAGTCATCTCACCCGCCTCGCGGAGCTCCTCGATTATCGACAGGATCTCGTTGTCGTGAGCGTTGTTGCCGGCTTGACGAGAAGCGTCCAGCAATCTTAGACGATCCACCAATTCGTTCGGATCGTCCCAGTGAACGTAGTCCACGGTGTCGCGGGTCGCGCGCATAGCCCGCGGCACGCGACCCCCGCCGATCTTCTTCCTCGGACTGTCCGTCCGCAGGATCGGAGCTATGACGTGCTTGTACTTGTATCCCTTGTTTCCCAGTACGGGCATGCGAATATTGTGCTCGCGCCTGTGAGCGTTAGTTTGTAGAAGTATGCTCCTGTACGCGGCTTTGTCTCTCTCGGTGTACTTGAAATCGTCGGGAATTCTCTTGAAGATCAATTCGTACAGACCGTAAGTACCGGCGTATCTGACTCCGTCCACGAATATCGCGTCGTCGGCGCCTACGTCGAATCGCTTGTCCCCGAGCATAGTGCCCGCGTCGGCAAAGTAGACTCCGTAAACGTGATCGAAATCGCTCGGCGCGCCGCCGCCGAGAAGAGCGCCCACGTACTTTCGCGCCAACGGGCCCAATTGATCGCGCAGGATGTCTCGCCCTCGAGGAGTCCGCAGAGATTGTCTCACGGACGTTTCGAGCGTCGTCGGCGATCCGAGAAAGACGTCGTCGCTCGTCTCGAACGTCTCCTCGACGGACGGCTGCGCGAAGAGGTCTCCGCTCGCGAATTCGCGCCGCTGCGCGGGAGACGCGTCCGGCGCTCCCACGGGCATGGAAGTCGTCGCGTTCAGACGGCGAGATCGCTTAGTTTTGAATCCTTTCGCGGACGGCGGCGGCGGCGGTAACGCGCTCTCCTCGGCCTCTTCTTTGTCGTCCTCCTCCTCCTCCGACGCCACCGTTCTCTTGACGCCTCGCGCGAACGTCTCGTCGATCTCGCTCTTCGCCGGTTCCCTCTCTCGCGCGCTCGCGCCTCGCGCGGAATCGTCTCCGACGCGCTCGGCGATGCGTCGCAACGGCTCGACGATCGGTTTGAAACGCGTCTCCAGAGCGCTATCGCTCTCCATCTTTCCGGTCTTCAACGCTCTGTGCTTCCTGCGAATCGACGCGCGCGTTCTCGCTATCTCTATCGCGGTTTTCTCGCGTCTGTCGACGTCCGTCATCGCGCGCGTCATTTCTCGACGTTTCGCCTTCTCTTATCTCTCTCCCCTCTACGATCGCCACCGTCTCGAGAAGACCGACTCATCCTCGACGACGACGACGACGCACGCGACGCTCTACGGCACGGCGTAATCGTTGAACCCTCACCTGTATCTGCCGTTGCGCAGCGCGCTATCTTTGTCGATCACTAGAAAACCGTATCGGTATTTCCAACACGCGCGACACAGCGCGTGAAAATCCTCGTACGGCATATCGGTGTTCACGTGATCGCTGTGCACGTGTTTCAGATTAGTGCTGCCATCCTGCTTAAAGAGTATCAATAGATTCGCGTTGTCGCGTATCAGATGTTTGGGTATCTTAGCGTACGATTGGCACAGATAGAAGCAATCGATCTTCGCGTGACGTCCCATGGCGAAGTACTCTCTCACGACATCCTGTTTGTCGCAGGCCACGTCGTCGAACACGAATATCGAGTTCGGCGACGCCTCGCTAGGTGGGATGACGTCGACGTTGTTCGAATACGTGAAGTAACCGATATCCTCATAGGTTTCAACAATTTCTCCAGATATCGATATTTAGGCTGATGCAACGATTTCGAGTAAACGTACACGTTCTCGAATCGCACGCCGTGCGGGCTCTCCAGAAGGCTTATCAGCACGTTCGTTTTACCGCAATTAGAGGGACCGCAGATTACGCAGCGGATCGCGGTCGGTAACAGATTACCGTGTCTTCGCGGTTCCTCGTTCATCGAGCGCGTCTTACCGTCGACGTTGGACACTCTTATCGCGATCGGTTGACGCACGAAACGCATCGTTTTCTCTCTCTCTCCTCTCGCGATTCTTCCTCGTTGTCGCGAGCGAATCTGCGTCACAGTGCGCAGACTCGCGCGCGCGAGCAACGAGCGCGGATTCGTCCTCGCGAACGGATATATATAGAGGGAGAAAAAAAACGATCGCGCAGTTAGGCGTGTCCGATCGACGGTGACGCGATAGAGTTACGCGCGCGCGCGCGACGCTTCGTCATGTTTATTCTATTGGTGAACGATTACGATATTCTCGGACTCAACGTCGATCAGTTGCAGTACGTTCCGAAGAAGCTTCTGCTGGACAAGTACGGCGATTTCGTCGATCGATTGTGGGAGAGATTGCCCGTACATCTGCAGGACGATCCGGACGTGCAGCGTTATCGCCTCTGTCACAAGCATCACAATCAGCCGTGGCAACGAACGCACATCGACGGTCCGCCGCCGTGCGTCAAAGATTGCGGCATGTGCCGGGAGAAGGAAATGGCGTGATGATGATGAGCGTGTCGACGATCGAGGCGTATGAGATACGCCGAGGACGCCGCGACGGAAGTCGTCGGCGGTAGCGGTTTGCTCAATAGAACTATAAACGCTCTTCCGTTCGAACTACATATACCGGGATATCAGTTCTGCGGTCCCGGTACTCGTCTCGCTAAGCGGCTCGCGCGAGGCGATCGAGGCGTCAATCCACTGGACGCGGCTTGCCGCGAGCACGACGTCGCCTATTCGCGGAGCGACGATCTCGCCGATCGGCACGTCGCGGATCGGACGCTCGGAGCGAGAGCGTTCGAGCGTATCCGGGCCGGGGATTCGACCCTCGGCGAGAGAGTGGCGGCGTCGGCCGTATGGGCGGCTATGAAGGCGAAGACGAAACTAGGAATGGATATGGCTGGAGCGCGAAGAGGCGCGAGAAAGAGCGGCGGGGGCGGCAAGAGAAGAACGACCACGACGAGGAGGAGGACGATGACGAGAGGACGGGTTCTTCCCGCGGCGAAACGCGGCAGCTTCCTGCCGCTGTTGCCGGCGCTCGGAGCTTTAGGATCGCTGATCGGCGGAGCGGCCGGCGTGGCGAAGATGGTGAACGACGGTAAGGCCGTGCGTCGGCAATTGGAGGAGCTGCAGCGACACAATCGAACGATGGAGGGCCGCGGTTTGTATCTCGCGCCTTACAAACGCGGCGGAAGCATCGCGAGACGAGGCGGACGAACGGTTAGGAGGAAGAGGAAGAAAAAAAAAGTCGCGTCTTCGCGCGCGTTAGACGACGTCGTAGCTCCGATCGGCGTCACGACGAACGAACAGTTGAACAGCGCGGCCAAACGCGCTCGCGTGCGTCACTTCAGAGGTGTATTCATGCGCGACGCGTTGCCGGCGCGAGTTCGTCGCGACGAGAGTGGTATCGTGAACCTGGACGACGCCTCGGGGCCGGGCACGCATTGGGTGGCGTACGCTAAAAGGGGAAAAGACGCTATCTACTTCGACGCTTTCGGCAATCTTCGGCCGCCTCGAGAACTCGCGCGTTATCTCGGACGCGACACGCGCGTCGCGTACAATCGCGACTCCCAACAGACGTACGATCAGAGCGTCTGCGGACAATTGTGCCTGCACTTCCTTCGACGAGTCGATTGGGGAGGAGGAAGGAGGAAGCCCTTCGGTCTCTAACGGCGATAGCGCGCGTCGTCATGTCGCTGATTCTCACGCTGACCGGAAGAAGCAACGTTCTCACGGCGAGTTACTTTCCGCCTCTCGATCTGAGCGACGACGATTACAAGCTCGGCCTGACCAATTTCGAGACCTACAACACGATTCCGAACGTGAATTCCTCGAACAATAAATTTTACTTCGACGACAACGACGAGACGATCGCGATCCCGATCGGATCCTACGAGCTGTGCGATATAAGCGCGTACCTGAGAGCCGCGATTCTTCGAAGACGGCGACGACCGCCGAGCGCGAGTACCGGAGGGAGAGAAGGCGGCGATGGCGCCAGCGCCAGCGACGACGACGACGACGAGGAATATCTGTACGACGTCGAGGACGCGGAGGACGAGAGCGGCGATCGCGTTCTCGCGCTACGCGGCAACGACAATACCATGAGAAGCGAAATCAAATGCGCGTACCGAATTAATTTCACCAAACCGGACAATATCGGATCGTTGTTAGGTTTCTCCCAGTCTCGCGTATTGCGGCCGAACAAATGGTACGCGTCCGACGAGCCCGTGAGCATTATCGTGGTTAACACGATTCGCGTGGAGTGCAACCTGACGACGGGCGCGTACGTGAACGGGAGATCCGCTCACGCGATACACGAATTCGCGCCGAACGTCCCGCCGGGATACAAAGTGTCGGAGATCCCGAGGCAGATCATTTATCTGCCGGTCATCGCGCGACTCGTGACCGACGTATCGCTGCGCGTCGTCGATCAGGACGGTCGATTGATCGATTTCCGCGGCGAGGAGATCTCGATTCGACTGCACGTGCGGCGCAGACGATAGAGAGCGCGCGGCGAGACGGGGCGATGCTCGTCGTGCGCGAATCTAGCGTCGCGACGTCACGTCGCGGCGGTGACCGCGATCGCGTCGCGGGAACTCGAGTCGCGCGCCCGAGAGAGAGGAGCGTTCGGGAGATTGTCCGCGGTCAACGTCGCTTTTCTGCGATCCATGGGTTTCGTCGTGCCGAGAGCCGCGCGATAGTTCGACGACGACGACGACGACATGAGGGACATTCTGAGCATCGGCGGGGAACCCGTCTTCGACGATCGCATCGTGAAGATCGAGAGTCACACGTACAATCCGTACGCCAACACCACTTTCGGATACAGCGACGAGATACGAATACCCATACAACAGCAGGACCTATACACGCTGCCGTGCGAGAGTTTTCTCTACGTCGAAGGTAGACTGCACGCGAAGAATAATCCGCCGCCCGCGTCGAGCGGCGAATCGGGTAAGTCCGCCTCGGCCTCTAAGGAGCCGTCCGTGCCCTCGACGCCGGCGTGGCTCGTGAACAATTGCGTCGCCTTTATGTTCGAGGAGATACGTTACGAGCTCGATGGCGTGGAGATCGATCGTAATCGCAACGTCGGAATAACCAGCACGATCAAGAACTACGTCTCGCTGACGGCCAAACGAGGCAAGATCTTGAAGAACGCCGGATGGGATCTCGCGACTGGACCGAGCGGCGTCGCGTCGACGGGCGACTTCAACTTCTGCGTTCCTCTCGACACGCTGCTAGGTTTCTGCGAGGATTACAGGCGCGTCGTCATCAACGCGCGTCACGAGCTGATTCTGATAAGAGCGCGAAACGACAACAATTGTCTGATATCGCGCGAGGAATTCGAGCCGAGAGTCGAGCTCGCTCAGATACAGTGGCGCGTGCCGCACGTGGTGCTGAATGACGTCAACAAATTATCGCTGTTGTGCACGTTGGACAGCGGCAGATATCTGAGCGCGCCCTTTCGCTCGTGGGATCTCTACGAGTTTCCGCTCCTGCAGAGCACGACCAAACACTCGTGGGCCGTAAAAGCGGCCACGCAGCTCGAGAAACCGCGTTACGTCATCTTCGCGTTGCAGACCGGAAGGAAGAACGTCCTGTCGCAGGACGCTTCCAGATTCGACGCGTGCAATCTGACCAACGTAAAGTTGTATCTCAATTCCGACTTCTATCCGTACGACGATATGAATTTGGACTTCAATAAGAACAAGATCGCCGTACTGTACGACGCCTACGCGAGATTTCGACGAACGTATTACGGATCCGCGAGCGACGAGATGCTCCTGACCATGAATAAATTTCTATACTGCGGCCCGCTCGCGATGATAGATTGTTCCCGCCAAAACGAAGCGATTAAAAGCGCCACTGTGGACGTTCGTCTAGAATTCGACTGCAAGGACAACGTTCCTTCTAACACCACGGCGTACTGTCTAATCATTCACGATCGCGTGGTGGAGTACAATCCGTTGACGAACGTCGTGCGTAAGATCCTGTAAGACGACGCGTCGGACGGGAGGGGGGAGAGAGGAAACTCGAAATCGCGAAGATATCGGGGAGAGACGCGAATAAACATCAGTATCTCGCGACGATGACCGCGACGACGGTCGCGGGCGATATCGCCCCGCCGATCTTCATAGATCTGCAGGGTTTCGTCGTCAACGAGCGATTCGTGACGAAGGAGATGGCGATACTCGCGAATGGCAGAGATCTGACGCATCGCGTCTTTCGCGCGCCGATGTCGTGGAATCTGCTGACGAAGGGCGAGAAGTCGCAGGCCTGTTGGCTGACTCTCAATCACCACGAATTTCACTGGACCGACGGACACGTGGAGTATAGGCACGCGAAGCAGATCGTTCGCGACGCGATATATCGCGCGTCGAGGGATCTCGCGTCGAACGCCGCGGTGACGATCTACGTCAAGGGTCTCGAGAAGAAGAGGTGGCTGGCCGACATCGCGGGAGAGGTCGCGGAACGGCTCGACCTGACGATGGAGACCATCGACGCGGATTACGAGGATATCGGACCCCTTCGAACGCTAGCCGCGACTCGCGTCTATCGCTGCGGCTATCACTCGAAGAATTGCGCCTTGGAAAACGTGTGCAAACTGCACAACTGGTGGTTGGAGAGACGCGATCAATTGCGCGACATGTGAACGGAGATGCGTCGTAGATTAGTCTTACGCGTACTCTTATCGACGACTTATCACCCTGCCTAAAAGTATTATTAATACTTAGAAAGATACTATTAATACTAAGAAAAAATAAATAATATTAAAATAATATTATTACTAAGAATATTAAAATAATATTAATATTAAGAATATTAAAATAATATTACGATGATATTAAAATAATATTAATCAGCGAATAAACTCGTATCGCGCGTACGCGGTTGAACGTATTTTCCGGCACTTCCTCCGGAGCAATCGAGAATTTATCGCGCCTCATTAAATTAAATTACCTCGTTATATTTCCGCATCGCGCGATTTTTTTTTTTTCATATCGCTTTAGATTACGGCGTTAGCATTAGCATTCGACGGAATCACAAAGACTCGGCGATAGCGATATCGCAGGTATAAATTAGCGCCGAGAGACCGTTTTTTCCTCAGAATGAGTCTCGCGATCCCGTTGTTGAGTGCGTCCGATATCGCGAGTGTTCTCAGTGCGTTCAGTGTTCCTAACGTATCCAGCATTCATTCTCAGAGTTATTTTTTTCACGCGAACGACGATGAGCAGCGACGGAATTTCGCGATTGCGGAGGATGCTTCGCGAATGCACGTTCACGCCGTGGATGTGCTTGTGGAAGATAAAGTACATCAGAAATCTCATGGATGCGATCCTCAATATAGCCGTAATGTGGAACGTAAGTACTCATTCGTCTCTTTATTCTTTCGCTCTCCTTCGAGGAAAAATACTACGTATATATATTTTTTTTCATAGTTCGAGAATGAGGTTGAGATCTGTGGATTCGTCAACATACGCCGACATTGGATACGACAGGCGAGACTGAAGCAACGGCGATTCTTAAACTCCTTATGGTGCGACCGGCCGTCCTATAGAGAATGGGAGAGGCGCTCCCCTGATATCTACGTCGACATCTTTCGACTAAAAAGATTGTTCGACATGGAGCTGCTCGTCTCGGATCGCGCGTTTAAAACCGAGGATTTCTGTGACGACGATTCTCCCGTGGAGAATATGGTACTGCGACGCGAGCTCGCTCGAGGAAACGAGCTCCGTCCATACGGAGGACGAAGGATTTTAACCGAGGTACTGATCTCTTCTGGTACGCTTCTATAACGCGCCGTTCTTTCCTTTCGCGTCTCTCGATATGCATTATTATCATTAATACGCAGCTTTACGTATTTCAGATGTCTCGTCGATCTCGACGTCTCGGCGAAGGACGGTGTCGGAGGACGGCGTCGAAGGACGGCGTCGAAGGACGGCGTCGAAGAACGGCGTCGAAGGACGGCGTCGAAGGACGGCGTCGAAGAACGGCGCCGAAGGATGGAGTCGAAGAACGGTGTCTTCTCTGGAAGACTATGCATTATTGAAGTAGACTACTATCGCATGCAAAGTTATCCCTTAAGATTGATCTTCGTCCGCATCGCCTCCCTTCCCCTCGCGCGCGTCGAAATTCATCGTCGCTCGCGCGAACTGAGCTCATTTCGTCGATCGGACTCACCGCATCTTCACGAGAGATTCGTCGTCGTCGTGATCGTAGTCGTAATTTTATCATTTCCATATTCATACAATCCATTATGCCGGGGAGGTATTTATGATTGATTCGCGGGAGAGATTCGTCGTCGTCGTCGTAATCGTCGTCGTGATCGCAATCGTAATTTTGTCTCCCCCATATTCATATAATCCTTTATGCCTGGGAGGTATTTATGATTGACTCGCAGGCGTTTCTCTGTATTCGTATACTCCATTATGCCGAGGGGTATTTATGGTTGATTCGCAGGTGCCTCTCAATATTCCTGTTCATACTCGTAAACTCCCTCTTACAGGGGTATTTATGGGTCATTTATGGTCGATTCCTAGATCATTTACGGTCGATTTACGGTTCGCTTATGGTTCTTATGGTTCTTATGGTTCTTATGGTTCTTATGGTTCTTACGGTTCTTACGGTTCTTACGGTTCTTATGGTTCTTACGGTTCGCTTACGGTTCATTCACGAATGAACCCCGCGATCGTTTCGCCTCGTTCGGGCGCGGTTATACGGGTAAGCGCAAGGCTCGAGATCGCGATACGTTCATTCGTAAATCATGTTTTTGCAGCTACTTTATTTTTAAATGGTCGTTCGATATGAGCTTAAACGGGTATGTTTTTGTAAGACCGTTTATTTACATCGTTCCCGAGAGCATTAAGAAGTAGCTCTTCGCACTCCATATCGGTTCGCAGGTCGTTCTTGGTCGTTCTCACAGGTCGTTCGTATATATCGTTCGTATATACAACTTTTACCGAGGTCATTTTTGATTGCAGGCTTTCCCTAAGAGATATTCGAGTGGATCGCTTAAAATGGGTCCACCCCGTATATAATAGTCGTACATTTAATAATCGTACATTTCAATCGTATATGTCGCATCCATCGTCGATAGTCGCGCGATCAGCAAACAGGGAGGAGAACTCGAAGACCCTCCGCGTTCTCTCGAACATTATATTAGAGTGTTCTAATATAATGTTGTGTAATATAAGGTTCGCCGACTACTTCAAGTTCCTCCCCCACAAGCTCGCGTATAGGCCGTGTAATTACTTCATTATGTTAAGCGTTATACTAAACGTTATACTAAGCGTTATACTAAGCGTTATACTAAGCATTATATTAAACGTTATAACCCTGTCGACATTTATATAAACATCTCGTAAAGCGATACGCTACATTCACCTCCTCCTTGTCCTCCGACAAGTATCGCGAGACTAATATACACGCGCGAATCGCGTGCTTTAATATCGCGTCAAATGCTTCGATTTTATGTCCAAACAAACGTGTAAAAAAAAAAAAGAAGTAGAAGACACGACAAGGCGCATGTCTAAGCGATATCTTTGCGAATTGTAGATCGCGCGTATTTTTTTGTACGAATGAGGAATAATTTTTTGTACGAATAAAAAAAAAATCATTTTTATACGAATAAAGAGTCATTTCTTTTCGATCACCTCTCTAGCGCGTCCTAGAGTATCTTTCCTCTCCCTTTTCTATTTCTCGCGCGTCCGAGCGTACGTACCCTCCCCTCCCTTCGCCTCCTCCTTCTCCCTCGTACTCGCGCTTTCTCGCGTTCCGGAGAACGACGACGCATCGCCGAAGGACGCGCGCGCGATAGTTCGCCACCGTCTCGACTCCCGCGCGTCTCGCACGAGCCATGACGCGCGTCGCGTTATCGCTCGCGCTGACGATATCCTCGCTCGCGGCGACGTCGACTCACGATGACGTCGCGGAGGCGTCCCGTTATCTTCGAACCTACGGCTTTCTGGAGAACGAGGAGAATCATCAGCAGTCGTCGCTACTAGACAACGCGACCGCCCTGAGCGAAGCGCTGTCGTTGTTTCAGGAATACTACGGTCTGCCGGGAAACGGCGTTCTAACCGTGGAAACGATTCGCGTCATGCGCAGGCCGCGATGCGGCGTCGCCGACATTCGCGCCTACAGCCCGTTGACGAGAAAGTGGCCGAGGGCGCATCTCACGTGGAACTTCAAACTAGCGAACAGAGATACTCTGCGCACGACTCAGAGCGCGTTCTCTCTGTGGTCCGAGCAATCCGTTCTGACGTTCTCGCGCGACTCGCTGCGTCCCGATATACTGATATCCTATCAATCCGGCGCTCACGCGTACGAGAACAGCGACAACAGGGGCTCGTGCCCGTCGCCGTTCGCGGGACCGGGATCGGTCGTCGCTCACGCGTTCTTTCCGACGGGAGAGCCCGATCAGGTGACCGAGGTGCACGTCGACGAGACGGAGCCGTGGCACATCACGCTGACCAAGCCCTCGTCGGACAGGCTGTATCTCCTTCAGACGCTGACGCACGAGATCGGTCACACTCTGGGTCTGACTCACAGTACGAGGGATGACTCGGTCATGTACGCGTACACGCCTTCGGAGGAAAGGCGATATCCGCTCAGGCTGAGCGTAGAGGACGTCGTAAACGTGCGAAATCTCTACGGATCGAGAGAGACGACGACTCCTAGGATCGTCGACGCTACTCGACCGACGACCGCGACGACGACGGCAGCCGCGGCTCAGCCGACGACCGCGAGAACGGTCGAGCCGCCGCTCGTTCCCTCCGATACTGCGGATCTATGCGCCTTGAGGCGCGTAGACGGAGCGCTAATCATGAATCGTCGCCTGTACGTCGCGCGTAAACGCAACGTGTGGCCCGTCGATATGAGGGAGAGACGCTACGGAGCGCCCTTCTCGTTCGCCGACTACTTTAAATTCCTCCCCCGCAATCTCACTCGCGTATCGGCCGTGTATCAGAGACCGTCGGGCGATATCGCGATATTCGTCGGCGACTACGTCTACCTCGCCGATTCGAATTTTCATCTTAAAGCGGGATGGCCTAGATCCGTCGAATACGTCGGATTTCCCCGCGACGCTAGGATAAACGCCGCGATAAACACGCACGCCGGGCGCAGTTACGTCATATACAACGATGATAAGATAGCCGAGATGAACGACTGCGCGATGACCGTCGCGAGGCACGGCGCTCTGCGGGATACGTTTTCCGGGATACCACCCGCGGGATAACGGCCGCCTTCCGTCACGTCGACGGTAATCTCTATTTTCTGAAGAAACGCGACTATTACGCGTACAGCGAGTTCCTCGACGCGATAATCTCGGCCGGTCCCTTCGATCTTAGCATACTGGGAATAGAATGCCCAGCCGATGGCATTCTGCATCGATTGAGCGAACTCGTCTCCAAGCTGTATCGTCTGGAATACGCGTCCTTCGAAAGACCGCGCAACGACGACGACGACGACGACGATGACTAAGATCAGGAAATCCTGAAACCTAACGTTAAGATTACATTTAATATGCTAAACCGCTTCCGCTGCATTAATTAACGCGCGCGTCGAGAATAAAGATATCGAGACGACGATTGAGATCGCATCGTATATAAGACGCGTCTCGATCGTTGCGCGCGACATTTCCAACGATACTCGCGATTAACGCGCGTTCGATTCTCAACGGACGTCTACGACGAATCTCTCTCTCTCCTCGCGACGACCAACGTTAACGACGCCGTCGCCACCGCAGTGTCTTCCTACGAACATCGAAGCCCTGTTCGCGAGACCGATCATGTTCGCCGGACTAGGACAGGAGTACCGCAGAGTGTTCGGGGACTCGTCCGCGACGCCCGCGACGCCCGCGACTCCGTCGGCGCCGCCGATGACGGGCCCCTTCGTCGTCCCGTCTAACCGTCGAGACGATTACGCGGCTTCCGCCAAGGACGAGGATACCACCCGCGATCGTTCTGACACTCCGCCCGTGATCAAGAAAGCACGACTGTACACCGAGGACGAGTGAGTACGCGCGAGTCACCTCGCCCGAGCGCTCTCGATCTCCGCCTCGATCGGCTATTTTCGCATAATAACGTCGTCTTTTTTTTTTACAGATGGAATAGAAACTGGCTGTTCAAACGCGAGATCAATTTCGCGAGACATCCGATTCGAATACTAGGAAGACGATATCCTCTGACCAAGACGGCGTACAAATATATCGACATCGCCGTAGCCGTGAAGCGCGAATCTCGAGTCGACATCGTCCTAGGAGACTGCCACGGAAAGGAGATATCTCTGACGCCCGACATGTGGAAGGATCTGCTCGCTCTGCGCAACGATATACTGCCGTATTTCGAGAACGAATTTGACGAGGCTGTCGCGCGCCTTCCGACGTCCATAATCGTCGGAACCGTGACGCTTCGATTCGGCAAGATAAACAATCTGAAGACTCTGCGATTCGAGACGCCGAAGAATCGCATCGCTCTGTCGCAATCCACCATGAAGGCGCTGTTCGTTCTCGAGCTGTGCGTCAATCGCATCATAGCGTCGTTGACCGGCGTACTCGAGACCGTGGACGCCAAGTTATCGCGTTTTCTAGATATCGCGACGGAGACCGACCATCCCGGCGATATTCCCGAAGCGATTCGCCGGCACGAGCACTTTAACGCGAACGATCTGATCGACTGCGAGTTGCACGCTCTGCTGTTCGGACTCTATCACAATTTGTAAGGCGAAACGATCGCGAGTACCGATGTTATTCTCGACGTACACATGTATCTACGCGTGTAACTTCGCGACATAATAAATAAACAAATAACTAAATAAATAAATTGTACACGTAATTTATTATCTCTCTCTCTCCTAGATTTACGTCGCCCTCGTCTCTCCTCGCTTCGCGAAGAATTCCCTCCTCCTCCTCGAAATAAATCTAATATACATCGTACATTATACATCGTATAAAATAATATTTTATATAAAATCGTACGTTATATAAATCTTACGTCATATCTCTTCCAGGCCTGCGTCGAATACATCCGCTCTATTATTAACGCCTTATCTCGCGCGACGCGCCCGACGCCGGGGCGATCGCCGCTTATCGCGCGCGCCTAACGCGCCGCGTCCAGAGACGCTCCGACGCGCCGTAACCAGGGACGCGCGCCCGCCGTAACCAGGGACGCGCGTCCGCCGTAACCAGGGACGCGCGCTCTCTCCCCCTCTCCCTCGCTCTTGCGCCGAACCGCGCTCCCCCTCGCCCTTCCCCGCCGCGTGACGTCGCGACCCGCCGTCCGCTCCCCCCTCGCCCCGCCGCCCCCTCGCCCTCCCCCGCCGCGTGACGTCACGACCCTCCGTTTACCCACCCGACGGCGAGCGGCTCCCCTCGCCCTACCTACCCCCCTGCTCACCCGCGCCGCCGTCACCCTGCCCCTCGGATATCTTTCTATCTCTCTCGCTCTACGAGATTTCTCTCTCGCACCCGTGGAAAAAGTGGGTTAGAAACGGTATATTCTCCCTACTGATATCAGCCAAGTATTACTATGGATTATAAGTCTTGTTCTTGATTTCAGTAACTGGTGGTGACATTGATTACATTTTCTTGTATATTTAATAGTATACATGTATTGAAATGTAGAATGTTTCATTTATCAGCATCTACTAAAACTTTTGAACTAAATAATACGATTAACGAAACTAATAATAAATTATATTGAATACACAATTATTTAATTATTTAATTAGCTGAATAAATGACTATGTGAAATTTAAAGTATACACCAAAAATATTTATTAATATCTGCAACACCAATATATACAAACCGTTATTATTTTGCAAATTTTTGTGGATTGGACAGCGTTTGCAAATCGAATTATTGAATGCACCGTTGGAAATCCCGTTTCCCAAAACGTTTGATGGCTCATCATTTTGGTCATATAACGCACTGAACAATTCCGGATAAAATTCTTTTGTTTTCGGAAGTTCTTTACTTGAAATTTTCGGCATTGCTATAAAATAAAATGTATGTTTTTATTACTCTCGTGTATTATTATGCTTGCTCATCTTTGCAAGTTATTGAAATGTTTTTCCGTATTACCTAAACCATTTAAAAAAATTTTTTTAATATAATAATATTTCCTGAATTAAACGCCAATATGACCTGCGTTTAAAATTCATAATTAATTGAAAAATTGACCATTATATAATAATTTGGTTCAAGAATATATTTTAAATAAAATATTGTATTTAAACGAACCTTGTATACATGAAGTGTCTTCTGCAGACTCATCATCACTTTTACCGAACATTTGCCGAAAAGGGGAACCGATATTTATTCTTATTTTTGTTTTGAGCGTCCGTTACTTCTGAAATTGTATTATATAGAATATATACTTTGCCATAGTATATATAGTTAGAATATATTTAAACAAATTTTTAAACAAACGTTTCAAAAGCGGAGGCAGGGTCCTATTATCCTCGTCTTTAGAAAAAGATAATGGCGGCTTATTGGATCGTGTTCGCCGTACATCATCTACTTCAGAATTCAAGTCGGAGGTGCACTCTAACTTTTTGCACTTTTCCCTGGCAGTTTTGTAATCAGCTAGAAATATGAAAATAGATAGATGTATATTCAGATTATATCAGAACCTAGCCCAAGAATTCAAGAATTACGCGTGACACGCTTCGTAGCTATAAAAACGCAATATAAACTAAAACACTTAAAAATTAATTTGTATAGAAGAATTGTATAGAAGACTGTATAGAAGAAATTTACTTATGCTTAAATAATAATCAAACGAAGAAATTTTAATAATTTCTTAAATGTTATAATGTTAACACATGCGGTTTTTAAATGAAATATTTAATCTGACTTTATTTGTGACTTATGTACAGATTACCACAGATGTATAAAAATAAACGTTTCATATGCTTACCAAAAGTGCTGTTTCAAAATATACTGATTTCGTAGGAAGGCCAACATGTATTCGGCAGTTCATTTTTGCGAATAATAGTTCTAATTTTCTCATTTTTAAACGGCGGCCAATAACATCGGTCTTGTACAATCCAACTAGATGGTCCTGCCTCGACTGTATCTTCGTCAATAAATCTGACGACAGTCCATGACTGATCTGACATTCCTACTGCTGCAATATAAACAATAAAACGCAGCCTTCACTTTTGACCTCACAAAAACGAACCTTTTTTACTAAATTTCTATATTTATATATATATATATATATATATATATATATATATATAAATCGCACTTATATATATTTCCATAATAATTTTTATGTACATTTTTTAAAGAAAACTTCTGCACAAGGCATAACACAAAGTAGCTTGATACAGATATAGTCAAGTTTCAAACGAAAATTTGCATCAACAACAAAATTGGAAACATTTTTTATCAACAAATTGTAAAATTAAAACCCTATGTCTATATTTTATTGTATAAAAGCGTGAAAACGCAAGTTTTGTTAATTTAGCAAATTTTTAATTTGTATCACAAATATAGCATACAATTTAATGTTAACTATTTTGAATGCAAAAGAGGGAAAACGATACTTTGGTTTTTAAATTTTAATTTCAGGCATTTATATGCGATTTGTTTTATATCCCACTTCTGCAAATCTCGGATACGATCGACGACATAAATTCCTAACTTTGATGATTCACATGGTTCCGAGTAAAAATCAGTAAGTGAGTGATATTTATTGCCAATTACAGAAGTACCTTCATTAGTTGAAATAAAATTTTGAACAATTATAATAGTTCCGTCTGTTAAACAACAGATGTTATCAGGTGCTGTCGTTTTTAATATAAATTGTGGACCATTGAAGTGCAGATTTTGAAGTTGTGGCTCTCTATTAATTGTTTTTGACTTATCGATGGATTTTGCACAAGAATTTTGTTCGCTTATACGACAAACGATCTGTTCTAATGGTTTCTCATTTTTGCGAATCATTTTTAAGATTGTTTGCAAATAATTTTCAAATGCAAACGCACTAAATTGCTGCAATGTTCCAAATTTTACAGCATCATCATAAAGATGAAGTAAATTATGCACGTTGTGCGATGCATTTTCTTTTCCATATAGAATTATAAATGTTTTTACAAAATATTCCAACAGTAATTTCGCATAATCTAAATACAATTCCATGTGCTTTGAGTTTGATAAAATGGTGATTGCTACGTGCAAAATTAAGAAGTTAACGTATTTATCGGCATCCAGAACGGATTTTAAAACTAGTGGTCCTGTATATAACACAAAAGTTCTAAACTCAGTTCCTTTCCATCTTTTGCTTTCAATTAATGATCTTGATTTTCGGTTAATTTCGCACGGTATATAACGTTTTTGTTCTGCTAATGATGCCGATACTTCTGATATTTGATTAAAAGAAAATTTGCATCGAGGTTTCCCATAGCACCACATTTTTACAACTAATGTTTTGACAATTCCCAGGTACACTAAATGCAATGGATCGAATGGAAAATCCTTCACCATATTTAAATTGGGAATTGTTTCAAGTATAGATGTGCCTGTGTGATGGCCTTTCTGTAATTTTAGACGAAAATCATGGTCTGTTCTTTGATCAAAACTGTTTACATATGGATGGCACATTCTGTCAAGATAATATTCTCCTTTAGATGTACATTTATTACACGAATAATAACCCGAATGTCCCTTTGTAAATTTACAAAAGGCTTTAGCGGGTGCGTCACAAATAAATGCATTAATTTTAAATGCATAATTGTGCCCATTAATTGTTATGCCATTTAAAGTAAGATAAATTGCTTCCTCTGTAAAAGCTTGTAAAAATAAATTTGCATCTTCAGGTTTCTCATTCCCGTAGTAAATTCCAACAACATTTACTTCGCTGTAATTCTCCACTAAGTTGCATAAAATCGGATATACCTGACTATTTGAACTTTTAAATAAAGGAAGCCCATCGACATTCACATTAATTTGAATAGATTGCAAATGTTCAGAATATCGCAATACAAGTTCTTCGATACAATTGCGCAGCCCAAAATGATAATAATATCCTGGTGGAATATTTTGTACATTTACCTTCCTAGGAGTTCTCAATAAACTACGTGCATCGGTAGGTAATTCTGGATACTTAGGTTTTATGCGAGTCATTAATTCGGTCAATGCAACGTGATATGTAGTTTTTAATTGCCCAACTTTGAAGCCACGGCAAAAAATTTGAAGAGCTATCAGAATCAAGATTATCAGATTCAGTATTAATAGTAACATTATCAATTAGAATTACTTATATTCATTACTTCGATTTCAAAGGTATCGTTGGAAGTATTTTCAACATTATTACAATCGATATTTACATTTGTGGAGTGACTAGAATCTTCGTCATTTAATTCATCATTGTTACCCAAGTTCTGTGTCAATAACAAATTACTTAATCCATATGACCTCTCGTCACCTTTAAGTAGTGATGGTATATTAGTATTATTCCTAGAATTCGGAGACGAACTTCTTAATAATGACGTTTCGCGAATGCTTTGCACAACGTTAATCACTGAATCTGACATCTTTTTTGCTCGTCGATAATAACTAGATTTTATTTTTGGCATTTTAGAAAATAAATTATATTTTGTTTTCTTACTTGATTTTGTTCTAATCTTGTTGACGTCGTGACCTTTGTGATCTCGTTATTCTCCTTGAAAAAATTCTGCACGAAGAAAAGAAAGAATTGAATTATTTGTAAAATGCATATATGTAAGGTTAAGAAATACCAATACTGCGTATGTTATCGCAGCTAATAGAATATGAATTAGAACTAACCCTAATAGCACGTATGTCCAAAAGACGTCCAGAGAACATCCAGAGGACATCCAGAGGACATTTTACGTCCTTACGGCGTACATGCTGTTAGGATATGTGAATATATTAATATATTCACAGTAGTGTACGTTTGCATATAAAGCATTAAATACTGCAAAATGCATATCATTACATCATAGAAATAATGAGAAAGAACAATTTTCTTTGTTCATAACCTCAAAAAAATCGAAAACCCATCAAAAGAAATGTACTTACGGTATCCGTTTCTCTATTTTTAGACGTTTTCCATACCACACATAACGTTCAGAAAAAGATAATTTGCACTGATTAATTAATATGTAGAAAGAACAAACATTATGTTTATAGAAAATTTGTAAACGTTTATTAACGCCGGCCGGCACTGTGGTACGTACTCTTTTGTTTGGCTTAGAGAGCATAAAAAACGAACAGTCGCGTGTCGCGTCGCATCTCAGTTTTAGATAAGAGAAAACCGAGCATGCACAAAAGCGCTTCCCAGTGAATGGCTGGCGGAAGCGCGCAACCATTAACAATTTTAAATGAAACGACAGCAGAAAATTATTAATTTTTAATTAATTTCGCGTAATTACTGTTATAAAAAATTCAAGTTTTCATTAAAATAGTAATTATATATTAATCGTAGTAACAATTATAAACAAGAAATGTTGTAATTTAAAAAACATATTTTCTGTACTGATATAACAAAAAATTGTTACTTAATAATAATTTTGTAGATAATCATTTTTTACTTGCATTAAATGAAAAAATAAAATCATTCAATTTCAATATTATAAATAAAAATTATTCCTAAATATTGTTTATACATTTTTACATTTATTGTATACATTTATTTTATATATGTAACCCGGAATGAGAAAAAGTACTTTACGTCCGAAAAATCGATTTTCCGATTGTGATTGAATCTGAATCAAAAATATACGCCCGATCGATTGAGACTGGTCTGAACTACAGCCAAAATTCAGCGAGATATTAATGCGGGATGCTCCCGTATCATTATCACACAACAATATACAATAAAACGCAAATTGATTTAAAACTTACGATGTTTCAGAATTACGAATTTTGTCCGATTTGAGAAAAAATCAGATATATTTAAAAATAGTATTTGAGAATGATGTATCATATAAATAGAATTAGGACAAAATATAATTAATGCATAAATATATATGATTCGTGTCCAAAAACATATCCATATAGAATGTCCTGTTTAGTATATTTCAACATATATCCGAGAATGGACGTCCATAGGATGTCCTGCTTAGGATATCCTCTTTACGTCCAATAATGGATATCCGATGGATGTCCATTTTCGGTCCATGGACATATGACTTAAAATGGACCTTAAATGAACATCCCAAGGATGTCTTGTGCTATCTGGGTTCTAAATCCCGGACGAGCCCCCAAAATTTCATCAGTATGTTACGCCCTGAAAGGATGGGCTGTATGGAAGAACGTAACTTACTTACCCCGTGACACACTTTATTCGGGCGTGTGTATGGATCGGGTCGAACGAATGTGAAGGGCCTGACACAGGTCAGCGACCGAAGGTCTCTTTAACTCAGCGTTTTACCTATTCGTTCGGTGGTCCCTTTTCGGTAAAGGAATTTAATCCTTGTTACGCGGGATAGGACTTACAATTAGTGCGATCTCAGGATTTAGGGAAGAGAACGGGTTAAATAATTAAATTCTACATTAAATTAAAAAATACATATATTATATAAAAAAATATAAGGAAAGAAAAATGCATCTTAACAGTTATAGTTATGCATGAGTGAGTATGTGTGCGTGTATGTATATATTCTCAAGTGTTATAATTAAAATTAAAATTTTCTAAATTCGGCGAAACACAGGTCCAAATTAAAATACAATAATAAAATTAAGATAAACGATTCGCCAAGTCTAACTTCGAAAATTATTCATCTATTTCAATGATTTCTCCCAAAGTAGTGATAATACATAGGAAATAATATAAAGGGGAAGAAAGGAAAAAAAAAAGGAAAAATAATAATAATAATGCAAGGAATGGGAAATTAAAAGAAAATAAAAGGGAGTAAAGAAAAATAGAAAAGAAGAGTTAAATATATATAAAGAAGGGCTTAAACGAAATATAAAGATAGAAAACAATACGAATTGTTGATAAATAAATCATAAAAGCCAATGAAAAGGAAATGAAAATTAAGGAATCGTTCGCAAACCGCCTTGCGGAGATTCTCAACGAACGGGGAATTGTTTGTGAATCGCCTTGCGGAGATTCTCAACGAACAAGGTGTTACGTCCAGATCCTTGAGAGATCGGGCCATCTGGAAGAACGTAACCTACTTACCCGTGACACACTTTCGGGCGTGTGTATCGGGATCGGGTCGAGCGCACTGTCCTGGGGCCTGACACAGGTCAGTGACCAGAATGGTCCCTTTAACACTGTGAGTGTCTTAGGCCGATGCGCCCATTGTGCCTTTTCGGTAAGAGAATCTAATCTCTTTTACACGGGACGGGACCTTGTACGATATTGGAAATAAAAAGGATGAGTGTGGGAAGATGCAAATAAATTTATCCCTTTATTATAAATTAAAATTTATTGAAAATTATTATTAACGGATTTACAAGAACATTTTTAATGTGCGAGTTGTGTGTGTGTGTGTGTGTGTGTGTGTGTGAATATGTAAATTCGCGGGTGTTACATTAATACGGAGGGCATCAGCTAGGAATAAATAAAAGGAGTTGAGGAGGCTATATTCTGGCTGGATTTTATAATTTTTCCTATTTAAACAAAGATCTAAAGGAGTATTTCAGGGAAGGAACAGAGGTCAAAGGTCATCGAATGGTCTAGATGGTGGACGGTGGGAATTTTCTTAATAGGGCTTGGATGGGAACGGCTAGAGGTAGGGGTAATCCAGGGAGATACCAGGGAATTATCGAATCAGGAGGGGCAGTACTTAGATGATGAAGGAACTCTTCGTGGTTCACTTCACCAGGTCCCACGCGAAAGGATCCTTCTAGTATGGGAAAGTCGAAGAGGGGAAACTGGGATATGAAATGGTTTAGGGAGTCCATGGAAGAAGGTTCAGATGTCGGATCTGAAAAAGGGGGTTCAGAGGGAGACTCTGGGGAGAACTCAAAATGAGGCCTCATCAAGGTCGGGGGGACATCTTGCGAAATCCTCCGGATCCTCGAGGAACTCGGAGCACTCCGATGGGGTGGAAGGGGATGGAGGATCAGAGTCAAGAGTAATTACAGGTATGGGAGACGGGGATCGCAATTCGATTAAAGGTGAGGGAGGAGGGGAGGGAGAAGGTTCGGGTAAAATAGGAGTAGGAGATCATTGAGGTGATGCAGAGAATGGTGATGAGGTCGGGCCAGCGCTGTCAGGGAAGAAGGAGGAAGGCGCTGAGGAGGAGATAGGGGAGTAGCTAGGCGCAGGGATCGAGGGGGATTTGTTGAGTGAATGTGCACTGTTGTCTTTTAGCGTGTTAGCACTTAAACTAGACGAATTATTGAGTGAACTGCCAGAAATTGATTCAGTTATCGATTCAGCCAGCCCTTCCTTTAACCACCGGTTCCACCGATTCCGCCAACGCTTAATATTAGAGCGGGATTTGCGAGGCGACACTAATAAATTACAAGTATGCTGTTTAGTTACGATAGGAAGCGGATGATTGATCAGGGATTTTAAAACGATCCTTATTGAGAAACGATCTTTAAGGTTTGCTAATGGATTGTTCCTTATATTTTGTGAAATATCCTGATATGATTTTTCTAAAGGAAAAAAAAAATATATATATATATATATATATACATATATATATATATATATATATATATATATAGATAGATAGAGTAGGTTATGGTTAGCAATCAAGTGGAAGTGGGAGAATATACGTGAATGATCTTCGGAGATTTATTCGCGAATTCCAATGCTGAAATCCGGAGCGAATAAATTAAGGAAATACTCGTGAATTCCAATACTGAAATCTCGTACGAGCGGATAAAGATTTTATGAGTTTTATTCGCGAATTCCAATCCTGAAATCCGGAACGAATAAATTAAGGAAATACTCGTGAATTCCAATACTGAAATCCCGAACGAGCGGATAAAGATCTTAGGAGTTTTATTCGCGAATTCCAATGCTGAAATCCGGAGCGAAGAGAATCGAATCGTTGGGAATTGGTTATCGCTAGTAAGTTCTTGCAAAATTCTAAAGGAACTAGAATGGTGTCATTTGGTCTTTTTCAAATACTTAAAGATCGTTTCAGAATCGTTAATTGAAGGAAAAAGGGGAGTAGAGATTTCGAAATAGTTAAAACTTACTACTTATGGAGAGCGTTGCATTGAAATTTTCTGGTTCAGGCCGGAGCCCCGGAGTTGCAGGCAGGAAGTGGTTCGCCGTGAAATCAGTGATGTTCCCCCCCCCCTTTTTTTTTTTGAAGTCGATATTCAATCACACTTGTAACTATCACTGATTGCAATTGTACTGACTGGTTCGAAATTCTATTAAATTGTAACTCTGACTGAGCGAAAAACTCTGAAACGAACACACTGTGTAAAAATTGGTTGAAAAACTGTCGTCTCCGCGCTTTCGGCTTGTAATTTTAAAGTTTTTGCTCCTCCTCCCTTCTGGATGGTGTGAATTTCTTTAATCAATCAAACATTTTTACTATTCCCTTCTTAGGGATCAAGGAGTTAGATTTTTAGCAAGAGAGGGTGTCTTAGACCTCTAATTGGTTAAGCCCTTTTTCTTAAGATTTGGCTTCACCATCCAGTAGAGAGTGGGAGCGATCTGATTTCCTTATCTCCTATGATTTGATTGAGAATGGCCTATTGATCCAGCGCACGTGCGATATTAATTTTATGGCCCTGCTCGTATTTACCTTTTGGTCAATTTCCCGATGACCAAGGCTCTTAGTTCAAAGTCTCTGAGATGACCCATTGATACGCGTGGATTGAATTTCTTATATTTCCGAGGCTCGTAAATTAAAATTTTATTTAAATTTTCCTAGCGCTATCTCGACTGGCCACTCTGCTTGTTTATCCGAGTTGGGTTTTTCCTTATTTTAAATTCAACCCAATTGTTGATTACTTCTAAGAAACATTTCGATGAAAGAACAGAATCGTGAAGTCCACCGGACGTATCAAAGGAAATGTTCGTGAATCGCCTTGCGGAGATTCTCAACGAACAAGGAAATGTTCGTGAATCGCCTTGCGGAGATTCTAGGCGAATTAGAAAGAACTAGGAATAAGACTGGAGAAGAGGTGAGATAAGGATTGATAGTAATTAATAAAAATTTAATGATTATTAATTGTTTAAGATTTTTAGTCAGACATAGATTTTTAAATTATGAGATAGTAAGATATGGGAAAGAGAGAAAATAAAAATTATTCAAATTTACTCACAATTCGTTGGGATCATAAAAATAAGTGCGTTGATAAGATTTCAATGGCTGAAGTCGGAGGTTTATAACATGAAGAGCCGAGTAATGGAGATGCTCATCAGAAATTTCACATGATGCACAATTAAATGTTAACAAAATCATTTTCACTGTGGTATAAAACAAATTAATAACTTAATTGCATAATGCAAGAAAAGGATCCCCGAGGCTATATAATTTTAAAATTGAATGGTTGAATCTTGACTGGAGCTGTCAATTCTACTGCTTATAGTGCTAGTTAGTACTTATTAGTGAACGCAAGTGAACTAATGAACTAGAGAACTTAATGAACTAATGAACTAGAAATCAAGTGAGCACTCGCGCCTTGCGCTTGCATTTTTTAAAGTAGTTGCTTCTCCTCCTTACTGGATGGTAGGAGTCTTTAAAAATCGAATCAAATGATTTCTATTACTTCCTTCTTAGGGCCAAGGAGTTTGATTTTCAGTAAGAGAGGAGTGTCTTAAGATTTTAATTGGTTAAGCCCTTTTGCGCGAGATTTAGCTCCATCCAGTAGAGAGTGGGAGCGAGGAGCTGATTATCTTATCGCTTGACGATTGAGAATAGCCTGTTGAACGAACGCACATGCAATATTAATTTATGTTTACCTCTGGTCAATTTCTCGAGGACCACAGGCTCTTTGTTTAAAATCTCTAAACTAAACCAAGTTATAACCATGGATACGAATGGTTCGAATTTCATATACTTCCGAGTCTCATAATTCAAAAATTTGTTTAGATTTTCCTTAGCGTTATCTCCACTGGCCACTCTCAGTGTTTACACTAACTATTTATTTACGCGAGTTAGATTCCGTTTCAAATTCGAGCCTATCTTTGATTACTTTTAAGATAGCGTTTCGATGAAAGAAAAGAATCGTGAAGTCCACCGGACATAACAATAATAATGATAATAATGATAATAATAATAATGAACGGTCAAAAACTTTTTCTCTTTCGTAGATTTCGTGTATTTTATAATATCTAATCAATACGTCTAAAGTGCAGAGTCACAGTCAACGTTCCGAATTCGAATGGTATACCTTCTCCCAGTTGATTTCTTATATCTATTTCGATTGTTCGGAAACATGTTTGACGCAAAGCGATGTATTGTGCAGGCGAAAAATAGCTTATCTAGCTAGATGCAAACGAATAATTATTTCGAGCGTCGAGTGCGACTATTCGAAGAAGAGGCGATTGTACATCACTCGTGATATCAGGCTCGCAAATGTCACAGTAAATGAAAAGTTTGTCGGGAATGCCTCGCATCAGCTTGCAAGCTAGCTGGTCGGCTATTATACATATATTCGTTATCATCCTCGAGTGCAAAAAGAAATGAGGGGAAAAGTAAATGTGAACGTTTTCTATCGTCTATATCATAGCCAAGTATTCGACAAAGTTTGTCGAAAAAATATACATAATGGACCATGTCACATTTCTCTTCTACACAAGAAATTTTCGTATCAACTCTACCTTCTATTTTTAATTCCCAAATGATATGCGAGTTTACTAATTTGGATGCGTAATTCATCGTTTCTATAATTTTGCGTATACTTGAATAAACGCCTGACGGTACTTCGACATCGTCTACAGGAATTATCTCTTCTTCCTTTTAGCATTGAGGAATTGTAATGTACGTTCGTAAACAGGGTTGTGCAGGGCGTAAAAAGCTATGCGGAAACTGGATCTCCGTGAGCGCTACTTCCCAATGACCGTTCAAGTTTATACGTTGAGGTAATTCAGTGGTGAAACATGTTGTTTTATTTTCCGGAAAGTATCGCATGCTACTATTATTCGGGAAGATTATGTGAAATTCTTCCTCTCTCATTTTGATATTAAACTCGAGGCTGGTATCCAAGAATCCAATTTAGAAGGACATCCCCGCTAACTAACTAGTAATTGTTTATTGTTACCTCGTCCCTTGGTTCTTATCATGCGGTTTACGATAAATTCTTCCTCTCGCAAGTCTTTAATAACATGCGTTAATTCTTGCTCATAAAAAATCCCATCTATAACCTCACCTTGTAAATCGCTTAGTTCGTATACAGGAGGTCTTCTCCATTCGAGAACGCGATGAATTCGAAATATTTCTTCACTCCAACCCGTTTCGTACCCTTTCTCAAACGCTGCTCTACTATGCGACGCCGTTGCCCGTCTCCAGAACGCCGATCCCGAGGGGTAGCGTGCAAGTTTTGGCCGATACGGTATTTAACGGTATCAGGTTTTAAGCGGTATCTCCAAATTACGGTAGCGTGCGGTAACTTATAATGCGGTAACATATTTCCTGAAATTAAGAAGGTAATTGGGCGCCAGGCGCGGTATTTCCACGCCACGATAACGATACGGAAACGGCAAGATCCGGTAACCTAGGGCTCAGTATGTGGCAGAGGGGCAAGGTTCTTTGCGAATTTTATACAGAGAGAGAACGCTAGATAAGGTGTGGGAGAGAAAAATAATCGACACTGACAAGGAGAACACCAGAATTGGCCCCCTCCGACTGAATTTTATATATATTATAGTTCAGCCCTCCCACTAAATCGTGGTAAAAGGATACGATGCGCCTCTCAAGCATTCGCGAGAAAAACGCGTTCAAAGATTTCTATGTTGGTAATGTACCGAACGGTTAGTGTTGTTTGACGAACAGCGGCGTGGTGTAGTGAGTAAGGCGTCGGACTAGAATGTTGCATGTTGCTGGTTCGAATCTTACTTTTATAATTTTTTTTTATTGTATTATATTGTATATGTTTTATTTTTAATATTTAATTCTAAAAATTAATGTACCAAACAATTTTACAAAATTTAAAAATATTTATATTTTTATACGTTGCGTTTCTTAAAATTACAATTTAATTAACACACACACATATTTATTATATACACATATATTATATTAACTAGAAAACAAGTTTTGTCAGGTAGCATTCGTATCGTATCGTCGCCAAGGGGAAAACGAAACTTGTGACGGCAAGATTAAAAATAATTTTAAGAATAGAATATAATTTCAAATATATGTATTACATAACAAATAAATTTTAGTTTAATAACGTAAATTTACAATGCAATTGCAATTAATGATAAATATATGTGTGTTAATTAAATTGTAATTTTAAATTTTGTAAAATTGTTTGGTACATTAATTTTTAGAATTAAATATTAAAAATAAAACATATACAATATAATACAATAAAAAAAATTATAAAAGTAAGATTCGAACCAGCAACATGCAACATTCTAGTCTGACGCCTTACTCACTACACCACGCCGCTGCTCGTCAAACAACACTAACCGTTCGGTACATTACCAACATAGAAAACTTTGAACGCGTTTTTCTCGCGAATGCTTGAGAGGCGCATCGTATCCTTTTACCACGATTTAGTGGGAGGGCTGAACTATAATATATATAAAATTCAGCCAAATCGGAGGGGGCCAATTCTGGTGTTCTCCTTGTGAGTTAATCTTACTTACAATTACTTAGAATATATTAAACAGTTATAATACAGAAGGAATAATGTAACAGAGACAAGAATAATATATCTTATATATATATATATATATATATATATATATATATAAGATTCGGTAAATACAAGAATAATATATCTTATATATATATATATATATATATATATATATATATATAAGATTCGGTAAATACAAAAAAGTAAAAGAAAGAACAGATAAATCTCGGACGATAACGATCTATAAGATGAGTTTGCGAAACAGAGGGCTTACAATTTATAACGGATGACGCGAAGGTCAAGTATAATAACAGTGATAACGAACTATTCAAAATGTGTGATTTTAAGACGGCAATGAGAGCGATACAGAAACGAACATAATGTCTCACGAATTGTGATGAGAAAGATCAGTTAATCATTAGCGGCAAAATATTCGATAAAACTCAAGAACGTATTACGTCAGATTTCGGAACATACGCAGAGGCACCAGCCTCGCTAACAGATTTCGATATAATATGGATTAATTTTTCTGCGATAATCAACGGTAATCAATTATAAGAGAAGATCTACGATCAGACTACAGCATACGCGTACGATTACGGAACACTCTTGGAGGCATGAGCCTCACGTAGAATTTCGAGATAAATCGAATTAGACTTTATATAATATTTGACGGTAACTTTCACTGCAGACAATTAATAACGGCTAGTGACGACTAATAGATCACAAATGGATATAATTTTAATACAGTTTTGCCGGCCGACGGGCCTTATAAAATTTCGATATAAATCGAATCGAATTTCCCTTACGGTAATCGGCGATGATATTGTACAATATATTTTCGACAGGAAACAAAGGCTATGCTTAACGGTAACTCCAAGAATGTTTATGCGGAAAATGTTTACTTTATTCAACGGTCTTATCGCGACCTTTTATACTCGGCAATAATGACTCGATGTTCGAACAATAGAATCTCAAGGAAAGGAAAAAAATACGATAACGGTAATATGTTTCGGCGGAGATTTCGCGTTGAATAATATTCTTGCGGAGCCGTTTTCTCATTTACAGTAACTCGGCTCGCGAAGAAATTTTCCGCGTAAATCCCGCTTTTCGGTGCACGATACAAAACGGCCAAAATTGCCACGTCACGCTAGGACTTAAATTCGGCACGGAATGCAACGGTAACCTAAACGATATTAAAACGACACGATACAAGATTTGATGATACGAAACGGTACGGAATTTTACTGTACGGCACGTGACTGGCGGTACTGACATATTGAGAGGGACAAATCCGCGACCCCCGGTGTCAGCTGGCGTTCGGTAACTAACGCGAGATAAGCACACAGGCTTTCTTCGACGATAGTGCGAGAAGACCGTCGCGACGGTACACGGAATTGACGCCAGCTGTTTCCGGGAGAGAAAATCAAGAGACTGCCTGTGCGGCGGCTTACAGTTTTCGGTGGCGGCTTCCACGTCGATCGTCTACTCTAAGCTCGCACTAGGGTCGTGGTCCAGGGTCGTCCTCGTTGGTTCACGACTCACCGCACAGTGAAGAATATGAACTCCGCAAGGCCCTCGGATCCCGCGCCGATCTTCCGCGCATTCCATCAATTTTCGGATGAACGGGGGTTGATTCTCCGCCCCCTTCAGAGTCACAGCTGGACGGCGTTGCCCTTACGCAGGGGCCCAGAATCCACGGGCGACGGTATCTCTGATTCTTGGAGACAGGACCGGCTGGTTAGGCCGTATCCTCGTCTTTTTCGGAATCTTCTTCATTCCCCAGTCGGCCGCCTGGGAGGTTGTCTTCAGCTCCGTCGTCCGGATGTTCTGCCGTCTTTTAATCTGAAATTATTCGGTTTTAATATTTTGCAGAATTAAGAATAGCTACGGCGCGGGATCTCATTACATGACCTTTTGTTTTCTTGCGGTATTTTCGGTATCTTCCGGTATAGCTTCTTCTCCTCTCGGTATCTCGCTGTATCTTCATATACAAATGGCGATATCGCACGCACGCACAGCAGCCGCACTCTATTCACGGATCTTACATTCAAGCTAAAATAAATCTAAATGATCGAGTTAATTTTTGGTTCCCTCTCAGGCGCGAGGGACGACCCCGCGCACTTTGTTTTCCCCTCGACGGGGTAATCGTGACGGAGCTCAAAAAGCGTCACGTCACAACTAATGCGTACGAGTTCGCCCTTTGTATTTACACTTTTGTTTGCGTCCGCAATTTTTTCTTCCTTCAGCATCATCGATATTGATATTCCAACGGCGATTCATATTTTCTCGCGCGATACGCGCATTTTCCAACGTAACGGTCGCGGGTTGCATTTTAATGCTAGAATGACGAGTATGATTGTAAGCATGAACAATGTCATGCAAAATATCGATATAACAGAGAGTATTTTTATGCGTAAAATAACGCCACATCCTCTCCTAAGTGTTCTATTGAAACGCTCGACTATAGCTGCTTTAATATCGGGATTACGTGCTACACGAAAACGGATGTTTTTTCTTTTAAGAATTTTTGTACAGCGCTCGCGATAAATTCGTTACCTTTGTCGGTTTGTAGGTATACAGGTAAACGTTTTTTGTTTCTCGAGAATATGTTCCGAAAGGCCTTTATCACACATGACGAAGTTTTATCGCGTAAAGGTTCTACCCAATCAAATTTGCTAAGTACATCGATAATCACCAGCAGATAGGAATATCCGTCGTTATAACTCTTAAGATTACTCTTAAGATTAGAAGATCGATCAAATCCGCCTACCATAAATCATCGATATTTGTCACGTAATATAATGTAAACGCGGAAATTTTTGACAATGTAACGTGTATCTTGAACAAAGTAAAGATAACGTTGAAGTACTTCTTTATACATTTTCCATCTTTCACTCTCGTCGGTGGGAGACGAGAAATTAAGAATATGACACATCTCCGCATCGAGTCGCGATAAAGGAGTTCCCGGTATCCATATATATTTATTATTATCGTTTTCCGTATTATTAACATTTTCCGACTGATGATTTTATTGCTGCTGCTACATTCGTTGCATTTTTTCGAGGTTTTTCGCAGAAATTAAACCATTTTTTAGCCTTTTCCATTTTTAATACTTTTTCAAATATTATTATTACTTTTTCTCACAAATGGATATAAAGAATTGTATTTTTTTTCATTCGCCGATAATCCATGATAATAAAGCATCGAGTATAGGTCCGATAATATAGGGTAAAAATCTTCCGCGTTGTACCAACAATTTTCTTTTAGTCTTCCAATTACCCCGCTTAGCCGCGAAACGTCGTAAAGTCGTTTTATGCTTGGACAAGCGCTTTTTTCACTAGATTCGAGCGATACGTTATCTTCGTATTGAAAATACATTCCTGCATACACTTTACAAATTTATTGTCGGCATCGCGTAAGAATGCCGCTCTTTGATTTTTTTCAAATAGCATAAAGTTTTTAAGAGATACAGTTCCTTTCTCCGATACAACGTTTTGCCGTTTTTATCACGCTATTCAATAAATTCCTCGATGTCGCCGTCGATGATATTTTGTTAGGGTCTGCTTTTTTCACCGTTGTGCCGTAATCGCACAACAACTACAACTCCTAACTGCGAATACCGTTCTTTTATACGCTTCCGGCTCTAATGACAGATTTACGTGATATGCAGACGTAATATAGAGTATCTTTCGGAAAGATACACGTGCGAAATCGGTATTTGTCTGAAGTCGATTGTTTCAAATCTAGCAATAAATATATGGCGGTGCTTGTGTATATCCGCCTTAATTCCGCTTTCTTATTTAGATGGGAAAGTTCGTGCCGAAAGAGTGATCGCAGATGATAGGCTGCTCTTGATTAAAAGAGATAGTGTGACAGTCTATGTAGAGATTTATTTACATAATTTACATGACCCTGAAAAAGGCCGTTGTGAGTGATTATATGCGCTCCCGATAGGTAATACGAGGGAGAGTCTTGATATAACGGGTTCTTCCGCGAGGACCGTTGTTGTCGACCTTGTTGTCTGCCGCGGGCTCCGTCTGCGTGGCCGCGGTGGTCGTGATCGTCTCGGAGTCCGACTGTGTGCTTTGGTCGGCGGTAGCCAGTGGTGTTAGCGCTGTCTGGACTCCTCTGTGGATCCGGCTGGTTGGCAGCGCTTGCGTGGCCTGCGATGTCCTAGAGGTGAAGGCGGCAGCGGTGATAGGATCCTTGGAGCTATTCACGGTCCGCTTGGCGAAGTATATCGCCGGATGCGCACGTCTCAGATCTCTAGCAGCTGACGAGGTGGCCTGGTGAAGTTAGGCGACTCCAAATCGATCAGCTGTAGTTTCCACGGCAGGAGTTGGAAGGAGACTTTTCTCTCTGGTTCGGCGCCTCCACTGGTCGACTGTCGGACAGGCCCTGGTGATCGGGGCGTCGACGCTGGCCGAGGTATACGACTCTGCTGGCGGCGTATGGCGAAGTGCCATTGGTTACTAGGAGTCAAAAACTCTAATGAGAGCACTCTAGCTGGTCGTCTTGTCGTAGCGAGCGATCCACTCTATGTCAGGGATGCAAGATTATCTCCGCAAGCAACATGCCACGTGTAGTGGAGAGGGTGACGGAGATGTGTGCGTAAGCGTACGTGTGAGTTCGGCGCTTCGGCGAGCTTCGGATAGAAGAAGAGGACAGAATATAGTTTTCTGTCTCCTTCTTACCAAGCAGGCAACAAAAACGACGGGTGACGCGCGACGCGGAACGCTGCTAAGCGAGCCTCGCTCTTCGATATCTCAATGTTTCTCTCTTACAACTTTTCTTTATGTTTTATACTTTTGTTACAAATATATATAAATGTGTATATACATAAACGTATAATATATTTATAATATATATATATATATATATATATATATATATATATACAGGGTGAGGCAAAAGTATGGAAACCCCTAAATTTTTCGAAAACTATGCATTTTAGAAACAAATGTTTCAGACAAAGGTTGTAAGGTTTCAAGTAATGCATTACGTAGCAATATCAGTGTAACCTTAAATAGCACCGTCAAGGTCACATAAAAATCACTTTGAATTTTTTAAATGGAACCCCCTATTTTTCATTGCATATTCTTGTAGCTTATCTCGAGAGCTTTCCAAAACACTATAATTAAGTACCTTTTCATTAAGTACTTTTTGAGTTATAAGGCTTGAAATAATTTCTTAATTTTACATAAACCATAAAATATCTAGTAAACCATTCATTTTTTGATTATCTTACCTTCATACTTTTATGTACAAAATAATGAGAGGAATCAATTGGTGTAAAGAAAACACATAGTTGTTTCTAAGAAAAAATATGTAATTTGCAATTAACAATTCCAGTTTACTGTTTATAAATGTCCATATATATATATATATATATATATATATATATATATAATATATATATATATATAATATATATATATATATAATAAATATATTATACGTTTATGTATATACACACACGTTTTGCAATATATTAAATATAATTAATTTTTTTATATAAATATTTAAAATATGTTCGAAACTCATAATTGTCATAAAAATTCGCGTAACTAAACTCCGCTTCTTTCGATTTATTAAATACGAAAATTCAAAAATTAAACGGGCGTCGAGAAACTTCTCGAAATACCTATTTTTCACAAAAACTCAACCGGTCGAGTTGACCGGTCGATCTCTAATTTTTTCCTACGCTTAAGAAACGCTTCTCATGTTCGTTGACAATAACATTGTCAACCGTCGACAAAATCTAAACAACACACGGGCATGCGCGCCCATATGTCACGATCAGTTGATCGCCAATCAGCTGATCGAAAAAGACCGTGCGCATGGCAACTGTAAAAACTTTGTCTCCTGACCTCATCGGCGGCCAATAACGCGCGATTCCCTGGGGTCACCGCCAAAATATAAAATTAATTAGTCCACGTCGCAGCGGACCGAAAATTCCGCTCGCGATATAAGGGGCACCACGCGTAGACCAGGCGCGAAGTCTCGCACTTTACGCTATTAGTACCGCTTATTCGACCGCTTTGTTAAACCGCTAAATTTTAATACGACCGCTTATTCTCTCGGACATTCGCTATCTCTTCGCAAAATTCGCAGATTAAACAGCACACAACGACCGCTATTTCTCTCGGACTCTGAATATCCGCACGCCATTCAATTTCTTGCGACGCTCGCGATATCTCGCACGGTAATCGCTTCACTTTGTTGCACCGCTCGTTTCACTGTGAATCATCGTCACTACACTGATCACTTGTCACTTTTAATTTTGACTGTAATAAAATACTGTCCTGTGAATCAGAGACGAATATCTTTCACTGAACTATTTTTCACTTTTCCGCTAATCACTGCCGGAGTCGCTTGCGAACAAAATATGAAATTAAGAAAAATAGTGCGATTTTCCACACCACCCATGAGGTATCACCAATGGCGCGTTAGGTTTTGTAACGATGCAGCCCCAGTGCACATTACGAATTCCCGGAACGAAGCTGCCGCCCGGAAAAAGATCCGCCAAGCAAAGACAAAGACGCACCGCGCCGAATTTCCGTTAAAGTTCGAGCGGATTAAAACTGAACCGAGGAAAGCCAAAGGCGCCCGATTTACCTCGGATAGAAATCCCGTACCGTTACCGTTTTTAATCGCTCGGTGGGGGGCACCTGTTTTTGTACGCCGGCGCGAGACTAATTAGCCGGGGTATAAAAAGGGCCCTCGAGTAAATCTAGACACAGATCCCGATTCCGCTTGCTCCAAGCCAATAATCCAGATCACGATCCATTCCTAGAAGCAAAGCCAACCGAGCCCCGAACAGAAGGTAGAGCGTATTCTGAGCTCAGCTGAGTTTTCTCAGTTTCGGACTTAGGGCCGCACTTCCTGGACTCGAATTACTCTGCCTAAGGAAAACCCCGCTGGAGAGTACTCCGGCATCGTCGAGAAATCTCGACCCAGGCAATACATCCCGCCACCGTACCGCCGTTGCAAATTATCAGGAGATAGAGAGCAGAGCAGCCTCCGACGAGTGTTCTCGTTCGCACGGCGGAATCCCGCGACATCCATCCCCCGCGAAAGATTTTAGAAAACGATTAATATAAATCAAATTCACGAAAGCTGAACATCTCAAATATAGACTGTTATACAAGCCGAGATACGCGCCGCGACTCGCAAGGGCATTGTCCTCAATCAAAATAACAACACAGCTAACGCGCTGGTATATACGCCGAGCTTTAAACGCATTCCGATTCCCGAACTTTGCTATATATTAACGATACCGAGCTACCGCAGTATATGTAAACGATACCGAGCTACCGATCACCCGCCACAAGTTACACCGGATGCAGTTTTCTACATCCGGTGCGGGAACTGCTCACACCGATTAAACGTTTCGCCAGCGATCATACCGTACCTGTCGATTAATCTATCCGCGCGCCGTTTATACATTCATACCAACATCACGCTGCATTCGATTTATTTTCACACACACATACACATCAAAACTCTGTACTTATTTTCTTTGAAATAAACATTCTTTTGTTATTTTTTTTACAACTAAACTGCCGTATAGTTATTAGTTTGCACCGAAAGAAAAACCGAATCCCGCCTCCGACTGCGACTATCTGATCGTCTCGCGGAAGTCATTCGTGACAGTTTTTTATGTGGACCTTCGCCTGGAGCCCTATTATACCACATTCCATTATTTCATTATATTTTACAAGTATGGTGTCTGTTATACAGACAAGATATTTTTTATATTCTTACTTCTTAGAAATATGGTGTCTGTTAGACAGATAGATAGACACACACACATGCGCACGCGCGCACACACACATACACACACACGCACACATACACACAAGATGTTTTTCATATTCTTGTTTTCTGCAAGTATGATGTCTGTTATACAGACAAAATATTTTTTATATTCTTACTTTTTACAAGTATAATGTCTGTTAGACAGACAGATAGACACACATACACACACACACACACACACAGGTTTTTTATGTGGACCTTTGCCTGGAGCCCTATTATACCACATTACATTATTTCATTATATTTTACAAGTATGCTGTCTGTTATACAGACAGATAGACAGACAGCAGACACACACACACACACACACACACACACACACAAGATGTTTTTCATATTCTTGCTTTCTGCAAATATGGTGTCTGTTAGATAAACAAGATGTTTTGTACAAGCGTAATGTCTGTAATAAATTTATTATTAATTAGAGGAGGGGCCAGCTACTCAGCGTCTGCAGCATGTAATCTTAAATTATTTTTATTTTTCTTAGTAGCGGTAGCATATAATTTATCCGCTGACATAAGAGATAAATGCTTTTTGTCAATTTTCATTTTTATAGCTGTTTCGCCCCTAGTTTTTAATGCCGATTTAAATACACAAATAGCATTAATAGTAATTGACGAAAACTTGTTACGGTTTTTCGTTTTTAAATTATTTAAAAAAGAAAACATTCTTTCTGGATCAGCATTTGAATTTGGAAGAGATCTTATAGTACTTATAACATTTGTTAAATTAGGATATTTAGTAAAATTATTGTGTCGATTTTGTAAAATTTTTTTCCACATGCTGTCGAAATTTAATTTAGAAAAGCTTTGTTTTTCTTCCATTGTAAAATCTAATGGTAAAGCAATCCATTCTTCTTTTAAACCATTTTCATCAAAACTGCCAATAGTTTTAGCTATAAAAGAAACATCATTGAATGATGTTTCTCTATTATCAAATAAAGTTATGTTTGGTCGAAAAACTTGTAACTTTGATAAAAACATGTTGTTTATGTGTAATCTTTTACGAATTTCTTCCGCAGCAGTCACATAAAATGTTAAACAGTTCTCTCGAACAATTTTAACTATGTTTATGTGACCTTTAAGTGTTAATTCGTTTAGATATTCTTCACATTCTGATCCCAAAATAATTTCATTTATAACTTTTTGATTTTCTTTTAGTGAGAATATAATATTTGTAGAAAATGGTTTTAAATATTCTTCTTTTAAAAAATTTCGATAGATTTGGAAAAGAAAGTTTCTAGATTTTGGATGTAATAAATGAATCCTTGTTTCTAATGCTTGAAAGAATGCATTAAATGCATTAAAGAAATTTAAAACATTTTAAAAACAGGAAATAAGCTTTCATCTCTACGTTGTCCATCATAGACAATAGATATTCTCCAGAATTTGTTTTTTCACTTACAACTATTTCAGTAAGAAAATATTTAATTGTATTCCAAGATTCAAGAAGCCCTTCGATGCATAAGTAGTGCGAAAGCCAGCGCGTATCACATAATTTCAATATTTTGCGATTTGTTTCTTGAAAACATTCACAAAATTCACGAAAAATAGCCGTACGTTTTGGACTGCTATTGAGATAAATAGCAACTTTTTTTAGAAATTCCTCGCAATATGCAGGCATTTTAAAACAAGCTGCATGCGCTGCTAATGCAGAAGAATGGCATGGGCATGAAAATGTTAATAAATGTGGACACATTTTCGTCAATTTTTTTTGAAACGATAAATGTTTTCCTGTTATAACAGATGCATTATCGTATGATAAGGCTACGATATTTAAAAACGGTATCTGTAATTTCCACATTTCACATTTAAATGCCTCAAACAATTTTTCTGCGCTTGAATCTTTGGCATCAATATCGATTAATTTGACTAATTGTGAGCGAATACCTAATGTCTTTGGATCAATGTATCGAACAAGAAAAGTCATCCATTTATTATTTGTTACATCAGATGTTTCGTCAATAAAAATTGTAAATTTTGTATTTTGAAATTTATTGACGACACGATCTGTTTCGACCGGGCACAAAACGTTTGTAATAATGTTTTTACATTTTGTTCGGCTCATGCTCATGCTTTTTAACACATTAGGATCTTCTCCTATATGTTGGAAAAAACTGAGGATTTCTTTTGCCGTTTGATGCGAAATATTTTTATCAGCAATTAATGCAGCATACCGAATTTCTGCTATTTTCTTTCACTCTTTAAACAAAAGTGAATCATCTGCAACGTTTTCGTTTGTTATATTCTTTGTTTCTGTTTTAATTTTACATATTTCTATATGTGCTTTGGGTTCTGCGTGACGATAAATTTTCGATAAATTAGCTTTCATGGATTTATCGCAAAATAAACAAAAAAAATGAATTTATATTGTGTGATATTTTTCGTAATCATGGCTTAAATAATTCAATCTCTAGCCACTGTTCTTGAAATTTATATTTTTCGGATATTTTTTTATCTACATTTTTATTATTATTTTTATCAGTATATAGAGATTATATATTTTCTTTAATATTATTTTTATGAGTCGCAGAATTCGCATGTCTCAAAACATGCGTATTGCACGAAATATTTTTATTGCATATTGTATTTTTATTGCAATGATATAAGCTTTCATCAAAAGATACTTTACGTATCCAACAATCAATACGCTCATCATTGAGCCAATATTCTGAAAAGCTTCGCTTAGATTTTTTTTTAATTCATCGCACATTATGAAATAAAAAATAGGCAGAAACAAAGAATTAAAGAAGAGTGAATAAAAGAAGATAAAGAGTCAAAAGGATAAAGATATATAGAAGTTTTAAATAATAACTCACAATCGAGTTCGTGATAGTCTCTTGAACACCAAGGTTTCACAAGGCACGTATATAAACAAATGAACAAATGCCGAGTGCTCCTCCTTCTCAATACACGAAAGAACGGCGATAAACGGATTTGAACTGAACGTCAACATAATGGCTCGTAAGTAAATCATTATATATTTGTACACGGTAAAAAACATTTTGTATTTCTATAGATTTTTCTTGTGTAGTAATTTTTGTGTTAAATTTTTAACATACTCTTATGTTAATGTAACATATTGTCGTTGTGTTATTTTGACTTTTCTACATTGAGTTAATATTCACCGTTTCTAAGAGTTAAAACAACACAATAACGTTCAAATGTTACATTTTTGTGTTAATTTTTTACATATTACTTGTTATTTATTTACATATTTGCCTTCTGTTAAATTAACATTAAAATTAGAGTGAATAAATTGGAACATGTTAAATTTGTTAAATTTAACACAAAATGTTTTACTGTATAAAAAAATATTAAAAAACTCATCTTTTTAATTTTTCTAAATTTTAGAGGAAATCAATGCAGAAATGGACGCGCTGGCTCTCCAAGAGCCAAATATGCGGCAGATGATGCAACAATTGTTGCATCAACAACAATTATTTCATCAGCAGCTGCAATTGTATATGCAGCAGCAGCAGCAACAACAGCAACAACAACAACAACAGCAACAGCAGCAGCAGCAGCAGGAAGAGAAGGAACAACAGGCGCAAAATGGTAAATTATTTTTTTATATTAAATTTTATTTATCCAATTATATGTATATATATATATATATATATATATGCATTTTTATAATTTATTTATTATTTATGTTTTAATTTTCAGATAACATAAGAAAAAGAGGAGGCGGACAGACCCGTAGGCGATGGTATGCCCGGCGAAATAGGGGCACTAGGGACGGATGGGGCGTCGCCAGCACCAAAAATAGGGGAGGCCGAGAAGATGGCCGAGGCCGAGGAAGGCCAATAATTATAAAAAATTATTATTACAAAAAAATTATTATTATTATTATAAAAAATTGTTATTAATAAAAAAATAAAAAACAATATAATAATTCAAAGAATATTTATTTTTGCTTTCCCTTCTTCCTACTTTCTTCCTTCTTCCTTTCTTTCCTCCTATATAAAATTTAATATAATGCATATATAATAGGGTTTCAAGCGATAAATTATATGTTATCGCTACTAAGAAAAATAAAAATAGTTTAAGATTACATGCTGCAGACGCTGAGTAGCTGGCCCCTCCTCTAATTAATAATAAATTTATTACAGACATTACGCTTGTACAAAACATCTTGTCTATCTAACAGACACCACATTTGCAGAAAGCAAGAATATGAAAAACATCTTGTATGTGTGCGTGTATGTATGTGTGTATATGTGTGTGTGTGTGTCTGTCTGTCTGTCTAACAGACACCATACTTGTAAAATATAATGAAATAATAGAATGTGGTATAATAGGGCTCCAGGCGAAGGTCCACATAAAAAACCTAACGCGCCATTGGTGATACCTCATGGGTGGTGTGGAAAATCGCACTATTTTTCTTAATTTCATATTTTAAATGTATAAAGAAATTAATTATATTTAATATATTGCAAAAGGTGTGTGTATATATATATATGTAACATATATATACATATATATATATATATAAGTAACTATATATATATGTATATACAGGGTTGGGCAAAAGTCCGGAAACGGTCAAATATCTCGAAAAGGATCAACTATAGCGAAAAATTGTAAATAGCAAAGTTGTAGGGCTTAAAAAAATGTACCTAATGATGACTAAAAATTTTACTTTGAGTGGAGGACGAAGATCATATAAAAGTCAAATTGAATTTTTTAAATGGAACTGCCTACTTTTTATTGCATATTCTTATAGCTGACCTCGAGAGCTTTCCAAAACACTATAATAAAATATTTTTCCCTCAAGCATTTATCGAGTTATGAGGCTTCAAATCATTTCTTAATTTTACATAAACCGTAAAATATCTTGTAAAATATTCACTTTTCGATTATTTTACCTTAATACTTTTATGTACAAAATAATGAGAGGAATCAATTGGTGTAAAGAAAAGACATAGTTATTTTTAAGAAAAAATATGTAATTGTTAATTGCAAATTAATTTTTTTTTTCGAAACGACTATGAGTTTTCTTTACACCAATTGATTCTTCTCATTATTTTATACATAAAAGCATTAAGGTAAAATAATCGAAAAATGAATATTTTACAAGATATTTTACGGTTTATGTAAAATTAAAAAATGATTTCAAGCCTCATAACTTGGAAAATACTTAATGAAAACTAACTTAATTATAGTGTTTTGGAAAGCACTCTGGTCGCCCGACCGAGTTGATTCAGACGATGTCAAGGCCATAATCGATAAAGATCCATGCCAATCGGTGAGAGAGATTGCAACAGCACTTAACATATCCCATACAAGCGCCGAAAATCATTTGCGCTAGTTGGGATACGTTTCTCGGCTCAATGTTTGGGTGCCGCATGAATTAACCGAAGCTAACTTAGCCACTCGCATATCCATATGCGATTCGCTGCGGAAACGTCAACAAAACGACCCATTTTTAAATCAGATGGTAACGGAAGATGAAAAATGGATCGTCTACGATAATGTAGTGCGTAAAAGATCATCGAAGCACAGCAGTGAGCCGCCGCAAACAACCTCGAAGGCGGGATTGCATCCGAAGAAGATCATGCTCTCCGTATGGTGGGATTATAAAGGTCATCCATTACGAGCTATTACCGTCAGGCAAAACAATTGATTCAACCGTATACTGCTCGCAGTTAACCAAATTGGACCAAGTAATCCACACAAAACGTCCAGAAATGGCAAATCGCAAAGGTGCCGTCTTCCACCACGACAACGCCAGACCGCATACGTCATTGACCACTCGGAATAAATTGCTTAGTCTTGGCTGGGATGTTTTGCCTCATCCTGCGTATTCACCGGACCTGACTCCTTCTGATTATCATTTATTCCGATCGTTGCAGAACTCCATGAACGGAAAAACTTTCGATAACGAGAAGACCATCAAAAAACATCTGGATTGGTTTTTCGACGATAAACCCCAGACGTTCTACGAACGCGGTATAATGAAGTTGGTGGAAAGATGGCAAGATGTCATCAATAAGAATGGTCAATATATAATTGATTAAAATTTATTTTGTATATCAAAAAAATTGTGATTTATTCCACCCTCAAAGACCGAACGAACTTATTTGCCAACCCAATATATACATATTTATATATATATTTGTAACAAAAATATAAAACAAAAAATTAATAAAGAAAAATTGTGAGAGAGAAACATTGAGATATCGAAGAGCGAGGCTCGCTCAGCAGCGTTCCGCGTCGCGCGTCGCCCATTGTTTTCGTTGCCTGTTTGATAAGAAGGAGACAGAACTGTATTCTGTCCTCTTCTTCTATCCGAAACTCGCCGAAGCGCCGAGCTCACACATACGCTTACGCACACATCTCCGTTACCCTCTCCACTACGCGTGGCACGTTGCTTGCGGAGATAATCTTGCATCTCTGCTCTACGTGACGGTCGAACTGAGACTCGATTTCTGCCTGCGACGCTCGGTCTTATATACTGCTCCTGCTGGGCGCCACTTACGCGAAACTAGGTTCCGCAATGGGTCATCTGTTGGTCGGTGCACAATTCTGCCGGGGGAATTCCGTAAGTGCTCGCGCTATCGTGCGCGTGTTGCGCGTGGGTTGCCATACGGTTAGGCGTCCCGTCTCGTGTGCGGGTACGTCTTTGTGGCGTATGGCAAAACGCCACAAATATCCATGCGGCTTCGTGATAGCGTCATAGTACGCTTCTTCCATAAATATCTGACGTGCTAAATGACGAATTTGCGCGCGATCGCACGTATTTTCGAAAACTACTATATAATTCACGTTGAGAGATATGTCGCGCTGCCCGCGCCCCTGATGGAAAAGATTTTGTGAAATGAGAATAACGCTGGGATTCTTATGATAACTCCCTAGTAAATAGATCAACGATAGCATCGCACGAAGATGATTCCCTCATAAGATCGTCGATTATCACCAATTTCGGAGAAAGCGGATCGTTAGAATAATCCTCCGGGCGCGGTAACCTTCGTGAAATTTGATTATATTTTTCCTCGATTTTACTAAAGCATTATCATTATATTTGCTCTCGCTTCTCTTCTCTTCTTCTTCTGTTTTCTCAATGTAAGCACTCATCACAATGTAAGCAGTGATACGCGTCTTGCCATTCGGCGTAATAAAATAAAATTCTCTCGAATCCGACATCGGATATGCGGGATAAATGTCGAAGAAATGTTTTCACGAAAATTGTTTTCCCGCATCCCGTAGGACCGCAGACGATCAACGTCCAAGGATGTTTCCAGCGCACGTCCATTATACAAAATAATCGATTTCGTATTTAGGAACAATCTCATAAATGAAAAATAAACGATATGTTATTTAACAACAATAATCTAAGTAAAAAAAATGCGCATGCTTCTTGAATATTATTTGCGGGAATATAAGAAGAAAATAAGCTTATTCACGCGGGCCTTCATCCGCGCCGACCGCATGCTCGCGTTAGCGTTTTCTGTTACGCGCGCGCGCAAGCGAAAAGTACCACTGGTTAGCCGATACACAGTACGCGACCGCGAGTAAGCGTATTCGCGCGAAGATAGGCTCGCATCGGCGATTTTTCGCTGGCATCAACGCTAATGAGCTCATAATTGGTTCTCCATATATGGCTATAGTAAAAATAAAATTAATTAAATTCCGGAAAATATATTTTAAATCGTTGTATCATCTAAATTACAAAATACCTGTATGTACACGCATTTTATGAGTCAGCCGATAGCTCTCTCGGACAAATACCCGGCGCGCGTAATATCTATAAATTTATCATTCGAATTTACAAGTCACTTTCTAATTATTTTAGAAAGTTAAGAAAAATATTTTCATGATGAAAAACTCTTCCCTGATAAAACCCGCCTAAAACTTTTCCCTGATAAAACACGCCTAAATACTTTTCCCGTGGTGAACCGAGAAAAGCTAAAGAGAAACGTTTATAGAAGTTTTTTAGAAACGTTTATAGAAGGTATATCTCAGTATTTTTACATTTATAGAAGGTATATATTTCGGTATTTTTTCTTTGATTAGTGTAAAATATTATGTTCGAACACGCATTTATGCTCACTTCTGAGCATATTATTTCCTTCCACTCTTTTTGTTTAGATCTTTTTTTAGGAGAGAGAAACAGTAATATAAGCGTGAGGACAAACCGCGTATTCATTCGAATTTCGCCGTTAATGGGGAAATTAAGTCTCGACCGAAGAAGAAAAATTCTACGCTATCGTTGTTGTCGTTGTTGACTATTTTTTACTCAGTACACTCGAAAGTTAATAGCAATGGCTGGAACGACGGAACTAAGCAATTTTGTGAAATCCTCGCATGTTTGTGATATTAAGGAGCTAAGAAATGAAGACAATAAAATCGGCAACGGTGGAAGAAATCGACATTTGTTGCTATCAACAACATATGGACTTAATTCATTCTTCACTAAGAAGATACAAGTAGGGTTGCAATCGACGAAGGAAGACTGCTTCGTTCCAATCGTTAAATTAACAAGCAATAATGCCGATGGGATTTGCCTCGACTCCGACACGTGGCAGCAATTTCAAGCCTGCATGGATCATATGAGGCAGTATTTTTTGAACAAGGATAGAAAAAACGGGAGGAATAAATCCGATTGTTATTAACAATTAATGATGCGACGAGTCTCTTATTTTGAGAATCGAGTAACTCGTACCCATTTTAGAAAAGAATCGAATCTTGATTCGAGTCGAGTTATTTTGAGTACTATAATAAATACAAAATATTGATTTGATAAGTTCGATTAAATTGAAAATCTTAGTATTCGAGTACAGAACCATTAAATATCGATTTCAGTAGCAGAATTAAAAGTAGAGAGCTTCAATTTTAATATTTGTTTCGCTAAAACTTTCAGAATATTTTATAATTTTAGTCAACTACTAATAATAGTAAGTGCATAGTTTTTTTATCATGCAACAAAAAACATAAAAGTAACAAATAAAAATAAAAGTACAAGTTAGTTATTCCATGTTATAAAGCTATCAATTTTAATTAAATATTTTTTAAGTACAATAAATGAAGAAAAAACACTTTGATTTTCTTGAACGAAATTAAAATCTCTCTTAGAGCATATAATAATATAAGATAAATCCCAATCTACTATAGGTAATTTAAGCCTTAAGCCTTAAGAAATTGAACAATCATAGTTGAGTATTCTCTTCATACTTGATTGGTCCATCTCTTAAGTCTTACGCCTTAAAATCTTATCGTTTTATAGCTGGTTACTTGGTACACATTTGATACTCGGTACTCGATTCGTACGTGTAATTTCAGACTCGAGTTGATTACGATTGATTCTCGACTTAATCGAATACTTTTAAAAAACGAGTTTAGCGAGTCTAGTACTCGACTCGTCGCATCACTATTAACAATATCACCGTCAACTTTACCAGCGCTTATGGCGCGAGGGCTATTCTAGCATACAACGAAACCAGCGAATATTCCGCGACTAGTCGAGAAGGAAGAATAACCTTCGTCGAAGAAACGAAAAACTTATAACATCGCTATCGTGGTGCAGAAAGTTATTTTCCTTGGCTTGGAAAATATTATAAAATGCATAGATCGCATTTGTCGCAATTAATTAATATCGTCGATACTGTCAATACACGTGCTAACTATATAATAAACGAAATAGAATTAAAACTTCCCTCATCATACATAGATTGCGAAATTATAAAACTCACAATTAAAGAAAATTATGAAGAAATCAAACAAAGTGTCCAAACTCAAATTAATAATTTGACATTTTTAGATGTATATTTTAACATTGTATTCGTAGAGATACTTTCTCTTAAATTTAATGAAATTTCTCGTGCAATTTTACAAAAACGAAAATTTTATGAAAATCAATAAATAAATGTACATCGATAAAATATTAGGGTTAGATTCCGATATCTTTGGCGCCATAATGTAAAAGCAAATTCTGATAGTATTTTTAATGCACAACATAAGAAAAATAGTTAAAAAATTCTACGATCAATACATATCATTAATAAACAATATTAATCTTAATGACGCTGTATATAATCTATATACGTTTTCGTTTGACATTGTGTATCTTTTGTATATTGAAATAAGATGCAACAATAATTCACTTTTACGTTGTTGATTTTTTTTACGATATTGAAAATTGTTACGTACGTACTCTTGAGGAAGAGCGAAATTTTACTTATAAATCAAACTATTGTAAATGTATGAAACAAATGAATTTATTTATTAATTTGTAGTAAATAACGTTTTGTTTAAATAATTATTAACATAATGATTTTTTTAGAATAAAAATAAAATATTGTAACGTAGTAACTATTATTGATTATAATGAATCAAATGATGGAATATCAGCATCATCATCAGAACTGTCTTCAAAATTAAACTCTTCATTAATTGGTAGCTCATGTTGATATTTAGATGATTTTAGTAAATTATCTTCAATATTATTAATATCTTGTGGAAAAGGTTCAAGATTTTTCAAAATAAGTATATCTTTTTTTTCTCCATTTATCCAACCAGGATAAACTCTAGCAACGTCTTCAAAAAAGTGCATAATTTGTGATCCATGGTCATGTTGATATTCTTTTTCTAATATATTTTTCCGGTAATAATATAATGCCATATATTGATATAATGCTGCAGTGTTTTTTCGAGAAACAATTGCTTTTTTTAGGAGTCTATTTTGACATTCTAGATCGTTGATTGTGTTTGTAGAATCATTCGCTGCTACAAATTCTGCGATGCTATGATTCGTAGTATGATGTACAAGTAGATGAAATAACGTTTTCAACACCATGATATTGTTTCGCACTATCTGTACAAATTCTAGAAGTTTTGGGATCAATGAACTTCTTAATATATGGCCATAAATCGCGTTTACTTTTTCCATCTACTTTAAAGAAAATGCCAGTTTTATCTTCCTTACAATAGATACCCAAAACAACGATGGACATTTGCTCTGTAAGCCGGCCTCGATGGTATTTTCTTTTTGTTAAAAATATTTCATCAATTTGTACAGTTTTATCTTTGCCACCGAATGGTTTAACATGATGAGAACTGATGATTTCGGCTATTTCACGACAATATGAATAATAATCCACTACAGTTCCGCAGCTTAATTCTTTATCACCACGTTGATGACGCCATGAACGTAAATTTTGAATGACTTCGGTAACTTTCATTTGTAGAACAAAACAAATTAAAATTGCAACGATGTCCTGTAAACTAATTTTGCACTTTGTTCCTTCAAAAAATGTATTTTCGGTTGGATTTATGCTTTTACGACAAGATTTTGTACCTTTCTTTTTCGTTGTTTTTGTTGAACAACGCCATATCCATCCTAATTTTGAAGCACTTAATTTTTCAACTTTCATTGGTAATCCGCAACAATTGGGCGGTGCCGAGGTAGGAGAAGGAATAAGTCTCAGTTCCTCAAGAAAAGTTTGCGTGGTTTCATTTGTAGAAAGAATATCGTGAAAAATTGAAAAATTTACTAATTTTGAATGAAGACGAGGATGAATATTTGCGTACATGATAAAGTGTGAATTGTATTAACTGCTGCAGAGTACTAAACATAAATATGTATGTCAAGGACGAGCGTTATTGTAAAATGTAAACAAGAGTGTCACAATGTAGACAATGTTTTGTGTATAATGTAGTCTTATATGTACATTTACGATACATTTCAAATGAAGCTTATATTGAACTTAAAAAGTTTAACGTTAAAATTGTTTATTAATGATATCTATTGATCGTAGAATTTTTTAACTATTTTTCCCATGTTGTGCATTAAAAATACTATCAGAATTTGCTTTTACATTATGGCGCCAAAGATATCGGAATCTAACCAATATTAGGTATGGGAATAAGTTTCCGCCCTCTTGAAAGAGGTATCGCTGGAGATACTATTTTTGTGTTCGCTCAAGTACTATACTTGTGATTTGAAGGTGTATGTGTGAGGTCTCGATTGCAGTAGTTGACATTCGTTTCAAGCGTAAACATCATTTTTTATCTGGCGTCAAAAATGTCAACGTTCGTCCCGAAAAAGCAGTATTTGCGGGAAGTTATGCTTCATTATTACATTTCGAAGAAAAGTGCCGCTGAAACGTGTCGTATATTGAGCAATATTTACGGTGATCACGCTCCGTCTAATACAACTTGTAAAGAGTGGTTTCGACGATTCCAAAGTGGCGATTTTGACGTGAATGATAAAGAACGCGAAGGGGCACCGAAAAAATTCGAAGATGCACAACTGCAAGAATTATTGGATGAAGATGCATGTCGAACCCTAGAACGACGTTTGAATCGAGCTTTGAAAGAAAAACGGCAGGAATGGGACAGTAGACATGATAAACTCATTTTGCTGCATGACAACGCTAGGCTACACGTTGCTCAACCTGTCAAAAAATATTTGGAAGGAGTGAATTGGGAAATCTTGCCCCACCCGCCGTATTCCCCAGACATTGCACCTTCGGATTACCATCTATTCCGATCTATGCAGTCAGCCCTTACTGGAGAGCGGTTCATTTCTTACGAAAATATCGAAAAATGGCTCAATGAATGGATCGAAAGAACCTGATTTTTTTCTCCGAGGAATCCGTATACTGCCTGAAAGATGAGGAAAAGTTGTCGCTTCCAATGGTGCATACTTCGCATAATATCATTATGTAATATTTCATTGTTTAAATAAATATTAACTTTGTTTAAAAAAGGGCGGAAACTTATTCCCATACCCAATATAATAATAAATATTGAGTTTTTCTCAAAAAAAAATTCACAAAATACTTTTTACTACGTGTGTTTTCAATATACATATTTCCCAATATCTCCCAATATCTGTCCTTTACTGCGTCCTTTACACACGCAACAACGCGGCGTGTATTATTATTATTAGCATTAAACGAGTATTTTTTCTTATAAAGAAACAAATAATTTGTCACGGGTGATTTCCGCGAGATTCGTTGTCCGATAGCGGGAATCGGAAATCCGGGTTCGGTAGGTTTTAAAATGAGCGAGAGCGTGTGTAAGTTAACAACAAAAAAAATGTTTATTGGTTGTATATAATACAGTGTGTGTGTATACGCGTATGATCGTGAGCGCGTGTTGTGAATGTGTTTGAGCGCGATATACGGCGCGAGACGCAACTTATTCGTCGTGATATGCAGATATTAAATGCACGTCGTGCGCGTTCCGTATAAAGATATCGTGATTAATAAGGATCGTGTATTCGCGTTTACAATTCAGCGCTACTATCGTTAGATTTAAATGCTTATTTACGGCGCGTGTTATAATTCCGGCGCGGTCAATGACCGTTTGACATTACGCGTAGAGTTTTTATGTACGCGCTTCGGGAAGATCGGTCTAGCCGGCTTTTGCTGTTGACAAGAAATGCGCGCTATATTTTCAGGAAACGCTGAATGCGTTTGTTCGCAGAATCGAATCGATAATTCCCGGTAAATAAGGAGAGTTTTCAGGAACGCAATGCCGACGAGAATAACTCGTCCGAGGTAGCTCTCCTCTCTGCCTCGTGAAAGATGCACTAGCGTCTGGCGGTCGGATTAGAGACCAGTGGTCGAGAACTCTCGACGGAATCAGAGTGCACTTTTCCTGGTCGGTTTATTGATCGGATGGAATGATCTTGATCGAGGATCGAGAATGCTCGATGGAGGAAGAGTTCGCTCTACCTCCTTTCCTCGAAGCTAGATTTCTTTAGATAGGAGCGGTCTAGGTTTCGGAGCTGCTTCACTGTCATGAGCGGATCGGAAAAAGGTAATTAGTGTGCCGAACGTGCCCGTTTTATACCGGCTTAATTGCCCGCGTCGGCGCGCGGCGGTATTACCCCTTCCGAACGTGTTACGGAAAGCGGTACAGTCGGGGGCCCGCTCGGAGGGGTGCGCGCCGAACGCAGATTTTCGCCGGATCGGGACACGTCGGCAACACTCGGCGGTATTCGGCTCCCTTTCCGAAAGAGTTAAAGTAGTTTAAAAAAAATGTGGGCGCACCGTGCCCCTGCCTATGCCCGGCGGGTCTTCTGCCACTCGGCAGCTTCCGGCGGATCGCACGGGTATACGATACATCTAAGGGGGTGCACGGGGTGCATCATCCCTCCCCCTTAGATTTGTGTCTGAATTCGAAGCACTACGCTCGATGTCCGGAGCGGTGGAACGGACGGTTGTTCGGTCGGACGCCTGGATTATCTGGCACGGACGGAGCTAGTCAATTTTCCGCTTATAACGGAGTTTTCCGTCCCCGGAAAAACGCAATATCCAACGTCCTTGTGGAGTTCGCGGTTTGTAGCGCCGGCTAACATGTACCGCGAAATGCGGCACCTCAACGATCAGACCGGGCTCGATCTCCACTTTGATGGGCGGTGCAGTCATCGGTCCCATCGGCCGCAGGATCTCTTCTGGCGGCGGCTCGGCTGCGATCTTCTGCATCGGTTTCGGTTGTTTCTCATATGACCGGATCGGTCTACGCCCAGGTAGTGGCGGCGGTTGGACCAAGAGCATGAGCCACTTTTGCTCGACCCGGTCGGAGCGCTGGATCGTCGTTCCGACCCTTGGCGGCCGCGGTGGTGGCGGCTGCTCTTGCGGCTCTGGTGATGGAGCCGGAGGCGCGGACTACGCTTCAGTGGCGGAGGATTCGCCGAGGTATTCCTCGATTGCTTGCAGGATGCCTTTACTGGTCGACATGTCGAATCGAAGTGATCTACGGTATTCAATTTAGCTGTCGTCATCCTCGCTATCGTTATTTGTCGCGGTTGTTATTATTGTTATCCTCGTCCTCTGAGTCTGTTTTTGCTGATTTTAAGTCTTGTATATGGACGTGTCTCAGCCACTTTTCTCGCCTGCTCCGAAGATCCACGATCACAGGCGATATTACGACGCACTTCGTAGGGCCCGCTGTATTTTGGCGCGAGCTTTGCGTTGAAATTATCCGCTTTATTCGATAGCTGGTGATTTCTTCTCCACACCCACTCGCCAACGTGCGGTTTCCAGGTCCTCCTTCTCAAATCGTAGTACTGTTCTTGTTTTTCGAAGGCTCTGGCGAGATTGATTTTGACGAGCTCGTTAGCTTCTTCCAGCTGTCTCCTGATTGTTTCTGGAGCTGGTGTTTGATTGTTCAGCGGGTCGTCGGCCACAGATGATATTAATTCACGGCCACAGTTTAAGAATGCTGGCGTGTATCCCGTTGCGTCGTGTACGGCCGTGTTATACGCGAATTGTAAAGCGTTTATTTTTTCGTTCCAAGTTCTTTGATCCTTGCCAACGTACTGACTCACCATTGTTTTATTTAGAGCGGTTGGTCCTCTCTACTGGATTACAATGGGGTGCATATGCCAGAGTGGTTATGTGCTTGATGTTGCACTCCTCTAGTCTTTTCTCTAATTGGCGAGATCGTAATTGCGTCCCATTGTCCGACAGGATACTTTCTGGCTTGCCATGCCGCATGATGATGTTGTTTGTCACTGCGTGACGGCGTCAGCTGTGGCTCGGCGAAGTGGTACTAGTTCGGTCCATTTCGAAAAACGATCTTGCATGACTAGTAACCATGTATGTCCTCTTTTAGACCTGGGTAGCAGACCGACCAGGTCGATGCAAACCACGGTCTTCTTATTTCTGTCGCATGGAGCTTCCCTGGCGGTTTTTCTTGTGATGCTTTGTGGCTCTGGCAACTTTTGCAGTTCCGTATGTATTTTACTATGTTCCGGAACATGCCTGGCCAATAATGTCCCTCGGCAATCCTTGCAATCGTCTTTGCAATGCTGAGATGTCCGGCTGTCGGTTCGTCGTGGTATTTTTGTAAGACTTTTTGTCGCACCGGAGTTGGAATGCATAATTTCCATTGGTCATTGTTGCTTATCTCCTTAAAGTTTAATGTGTGCAGGATGTGTCGGTATAACTTTCCTTCTTTGATCTTGTATTCTGGTCTGGAGGCTGGATCCTGTTGTATTTCTTCCCACACTCGATCGTACTAGCGGCACCTCTTCCGTTCGATGGCGCAGGTCTCCGGGCATCATGACAGCGCGTCTGCCACGCGATTTTGTACTCCCCGACGGTATTTGATGTCGAATTTATATTGTTGTAGCTCGAATACCCAGCGTCCGAGTCGTCCGGTCGGAGATTTTAACTTTTGTAGCCATTTTAAGGCCTGGTGATAGGTTATAACGGTAAAAGCATAGCTTTTTAAATAACTTTTCATCCGCCGGATTCCCCAGACGATTGTCAGGCATTCGAGCTCTGTCGCGGAGTAGTTTCGTTCCGCTGCGTTTAAAATCCGGCTCGCATACGCTATCACTCTTTCTCCGTCCTCGTGTTGCTGCGTTAGAACTGCGCCTAGGCCGGAGGTGCTTGCGTCGGTTTGTAAGAAAAAACGTTTTGTGAAATCTGGGCAAGCCAGAACTGAAGCGGAAGCCAGTTTCGATTTTAATATGCGGAATGCCTCCGCCTGTTCGGTTTCCCATGTCCAGCGAGCGTTCTTTTTAGTTAATCAAGTAAGCGGTGCAGCTATTTCGGAGAAACTCGCAATGAATCGCCGATACCACGAGGCCATCCTGATAAATTGTCGAATCTGTTTGACCGTTCGCGGTTCCGGCCAGTCGGCTACTGCACTAACTTTTTCAGGATCTGTCCGGATCCCTTCCCTGTCTATGATATGCCCGAGATATTTTAACTTATCTACGCAAAATTTGCACTTATCAGGGTTCAGCCGTAGTTATGCATTTCGAAGGCGACGGAAGGTTTCGGCGAGCAGCTCGAGGTGTTCGTGTAAAATCTTACTGATTACGATAATATCGTCTAAACGAAAAATAAACGAAAACGTGAGGATCTAAGTCCGGCTCGAGGACTGCATCTAATAATTTCTGAAATGTAGCTGGTGCCGAATGCAGCCCGAATGACATTACTGTAAATTGATATAATCCCTTCCCCGGAACGGTAAATGCGGTTATTGGTCGGCTTTCTTTCGCGAGCGGAACTTGCCAGTAAGCGCTTTTTAGATCGAGCATGGACAGGTAACGCGCCTCCCTTAATTTGTCGAGCGTTGCGGTAATTTGCGGTAGCGGGTACGCGTCTTTTTGTGTAACATCGTTTACTCGGCGGAAGTCTATGCAGAATCGGTGCTTGCCATCTTTTTTTTTCACTATTACGATCGGAGAGCTTCACGGGCTATGCGATGGCTCGATCACGCCTTGCTCCATCATTTCGTCCACCTCTTTGTCGATGATAGCCTGCATGGCTGGGTTGCGTGGCCGGTATCTTTGCTTGATTGGTGTTTCGTCTTTTAATCTTATGATATGTTCCATCTTCTTAGTTAGCCCGTAGATTTTCTCGAATTCAAGTAGTTATTTCTCTAGGAACTGCTGTAATTATTCTTTTTCCTCCGGAGTTTGTACGGCTAATCCCCCGATCGTACTGCACTTTGGTAGTAGTTTCCTTACATAACTCGGTGGTGGCGGAATTCTTAGGCGTAATCTGTATTGCAGATCAATTCCGATGATTACTTTGTCCTCCATGTGTGGGAAGATGACAAAGTTATGTTTGATCGTCCGTCTGCCTATTTGACACGGGAGTTCCATGTATCCCAGTGTTTCGCCCGTGGATCCGTTTGCTAAGCCCCCCTCTCTCCTTTGGTTTTGAACCCTTTCTTGTTTAATGCTTCGGATGTGATCTGACTGATCAGGGAGATCTCTGAGCCTCCGTCCACCAGGGCGTGGTATTCTTGTCCTTGGATGTTTATTCTTACGTGTGGTCGCGGTGTGAATATTATGCGGGGGCTCGGGGTTGTGTTTGCGGCCTTGCTTTCTCCGACCCCGGAGGTGTTTCCCGCCTTCGGGTGGCAGTCTTTCGTTAAGACTCCGTCTTGACCACACTGAAAGCAGAATTTCTTTGCTTGTCTTTTGCATTGTGCGCGCGTGTGCCCCCTTTGCTTGCACCGCCAACAACAATCTTTTTTGTTGTACACTGCTGCTATAGCCGGTTTCGCGGTGTCTTTTTCGCGTTTTACTGCCTCTTTCTGTTCCTGCAATATATCCTCAAATTCCGCGGCCCGAGTCTGTGGCTCAATGCTATGTACGTCGTCGATTTTTACGTAATGTTTATACGCTGAGTTCATATTCTCGTAAATAATGTCGAGCTGCTCTCGCGAGTACCCTCCGGCCCGACGCATCAGTGTCATCATCACCGTGACGTATTGTGCAAATTTTTCCGTTGATTGTTGATGCCGCCCCAGAATTTCTCGCTGTAGTGTGGCCGCGTATCTTTGAGGCAAAAATTGTCTCCGGAAGTCGCGTTCGAATTTGTCCCATGTTTCTCATGAGTCCCGGTAATTTTTATACCACAATAAACTGTCCCCTTTTAACAGTTCCGGGAGCTCCTGCAAGAGCTGCGATGCTGTGAACCCGTATGCCTTCCTTAATTCTCTCACCCTTTCCAAAAACGCAGCGGGATCTCGGCCATCGAAATGGCATCCCCATTTACGGATCTGATTGATAGTTTTTCCGTCGTAAGCAAACGCCATTTCCGCGGCAGTGGGAGTTCGAAATTCCGCGTTCGCCGGTGTCGGGATTGACAGTCGGGGTATCGCCCCCTGGGTGCCTGCTTCCCCCGTGAATGCCTCGAACGCGTCAATCTGCTCGGAATGTTCCTCCGCGAATCGGCTAATTCGTTTGCGAAGTTCCTCCAATGTACCCGCGTCTTCTATATTTAGCGCTTTCGCCATTACAATCAACTGCTCTTTATTAAGTCTGTAAATCCACGCTTTCATTCCTTTATTCGCACGCTCTACTCGAAATCTGATTTTACTACTGTTCGGGCGCCAATGTCACGAGTGATTTCCGCGAGATTTGTCGTCGGATAGCGGGAATCGGAAATCCGGGTTCGATAGGTTTTCAAAAGAACGAGAGCGTGTGTAGGCTACCAAAAGAAATGTGTTTACTGGTTGTATGTAATACAGTGTGCGTGTGTACGCGTGTATGATCGTGAACGCGTGCTGTGAATATGTTTGATCGCGATGTTCGGCGCGAGACGCAAGTTAGATGTTCGACACAATATGCAGATTAATGCACGTCGTGCGTGCGTGGTATAACGATATTGGATGCAATAAGAATCGTACAATAGTTTATAGTCGTGTGTATTTTGAATATAATGCGCTTTTGGATCGTATTGATACCTTTAAATGCTATTACGCCTTTTGATTACGGCGCGGTCAATGACCGTTTGACGTCGCGCGTATGGTTTTTATATATGCGTGTCTGAAGGATCGGTCTAGTCGGCTTTTTGCGCTGGTTTAGTAGGAACGCGCGCTATATTTCCGCAAAATGGTTCGTATGCGTTTACAAGAAATGCGCGCTGTATTCCAGCGAAATTATTCGTATGCGTTTACAAAGAATTGTAATTCTCGGTAAGATAAGGAGAGTTTTCCGGGAACGCAGTGCTGACGAGAATAACTCGTCCGAGGTAGCTCTCCTCTCTGCCTCGTGAATAGATGCACTAGCGTCTGGCGGTCGGATTATAGACCGGTGGTCGAGAACTCTCGACGGAATCAGAGTTCACTCTGATTCCTTTTCCTGGTCGGATTATTGATCGGATGGATAGATCTTGATCGAGGATCGAGAGTGCTCGATGGAGGAAAAGTTCGCTCTACCTCCTTTCCTCGAAGCTAGATTTCTTTAGATAGGAGTGCTCTAGGTTTCGGAGCTGCTTCACTGTCATGAGCGGATCGGAAAAAGGTAATTAGTGTACCGAACGTGCCCGTTTTATACCGGCTTAATTGCCCGCGTCGGCGCGCGGCGGTATTACCCCTTCCGAACGGGTTACGGAAAGCGGTACAGTCGGGGGCCCGCTCGGAGGGGTGCGCGCCGAGCGCGGGTTTTCGCCGGTCGTCGGATCGGGACACGTCGGCAACACTCGGCGGTATTCGGCTCCCTTTCCGAAAGAGTTAAAGTAAAGAGTTTAAAAAAATGTGGGCGCACCGCGCCCCTGCCTATGTCCGGCGGGTGTTCTGCCGGGCGGCAGCTTCCGGCGGATCGCATGCCGGGTATACGATACATCTAAGGGGGTGCACGGGGTGCATCGTTACACGGTAATGACATAGCTACGTCATCCACGTATCTAAAATAAAAAGCGGGGCGATATGACAGTAAGTTAAGTGCTTTCTTTTCTAGATCCCGTAAAAATATATCGGCTACCACAGGAGACAGTGGGGAACTCATTGGTGTACCATGTGTTTGTAAATTTTGTGTTTATAAATTTTGTTGTGTTTGTAAATTTTGTGTTTATAAATTTTGTTATTGAATATAGAATATCGACCTTAGAACGAATCTGACTGCTAGCATAAATTCATTCTTTGTGACGTCAATTATGGGAAACGAGAATCTCGGAGTATCGCAGAAATCTTAATGAAAACAAAGGGACAATTTGTCATAACGGACCATTGCTTGGATTATAACCATGCATTTGATTGGGACAAAATTAGGATTCTTGACAAAAAAAAGTCTTATTACAAACGTCTTGTTTCAGAAATGATACATATTAAAAAACAATATAATACTATCAATTTGCAGACGGATACTGAGAATTTAAACGAAATATACGTTACAGCGATAGACAAGTTATCAAAAAAACATAATAACAAATGACATACGGCTCTGTGTATATAAGACAAGAGAACGACCTATGCGAGTGTATTGTTCGTCAGCCTCTATAGGTAATAACTTTATTTTAACAAATATATCTGCGTTTTCGTGTTGTAAATTTATACATTTCAATTTTTTTATTTTTTTATTATTTTATTGTATTTTTTATTATTTTATTGTATTTTTTATTATTTTATTGTATTTTTTTATTATTTTATTGTGTTTTTTATTATTTTATTTGTACCCGGTTGATCGAATGTAGTGTTCTATTTAATAATTGTTGTCAAGGATCTGGACATCATCAACTTTCCTGGCTAAACAACGAGGGATAAGTTCGAAGATGAATCAGCAGACCAATGCTGTAATTAGTTTGAAACTCGAGTTTAGATGTTATATACAGGGTGACCCATTTTAACTTAGGCAGCCAAATAACTCGAAAAATAAGCACACTACGAAAAAATGGTTAGAATCAAAATTTCGTCATTTCGAGGGGGACGTACAATGACGTTAAAATCAGCCCCCCCACTCCTCCCCCTGGGCGGTGAGGGGGGGCAAGTTTGAAATCTTAAATGGAACCCCCTATTTTTCATTGCATATTCTTGTAGCTTATCTCGAGAGCTTTCCAAAACACTATAATTAAGTACCTTTTTATTAAGTACTTTTTGAGTTATAAGGCTTGAAATAATTTCTTAATTTTACATAAACCATAAAATATCTAGTAAACCATTCATTTTTCGATTATCTTACCTTCATACTTTTATGTACAAAATAATGAGAGGAATCAATTGGTGTAAAGAAAACACATAGTTGTTTCTAAGAAGAAATATGTAATTTGCAATTAACAATTCCATATTTTTTCTTAAAAACAACTGTATGTTTTCTTTACACCAATTGATTCCTCTCATTATTTTGTATATAAAAGTATGAAGGTAAGATAATCGAAAAATGAATGGTTTACTAGATATTTTATGGTTTATGTAAAATTAAGAAATTATTTTAAGCCTTATAACTCAAAAAGTACTTAATAAAAAGGTACTTAATTATAGTGTTTTGGAAAGCTCTCGAGATAAGCTACAAGAATATGCAATGAAAAATAGGGGGTTCCATTTAAGATTTCAAACTTGCCCCCCCTCACCGCCCAGGGGGAGGAGTGGGGGGGCTGATTTTAACGTCATTGTACGTCCTCCTCGAAATGACGAAATTTTGATTCTAACCATTTTTTCGTAGTGTGCTTATTTTTCGAGTTATTTGGCTGCCTAAGTTAAAATGGGTCACCCTGTATACATATTAGATTTTTTGTCATATAATGACATACAATGGATTTATCGCCATCACTTAGTTTTTTGACCGTTTTTATAATTTTGTAACAACCGATCGATAATATATGTATTAGTTATAATTTTTAAATTGTATTTTGTTGAAGATGGTTCAAAGAAAGAACCGAAACGTTCACTCAAATATATACTAAATATACATTTACACTCAACATCTTGTGATTGCTCGTAATTGCCTTTTGTTTTGTCTTAATTTGTTTAAATTTCTGACGAGCTGAATAATAATTTATAATTTATGTTAATTTGTAATTTATATTTGATATTTATATTTTTTATATATAATTAAGTTAACAATGTATGTGGTTCTTATAACTCTTTTTAATTTATAAGGTACGTTCAATTATGAGAAAAGTTTCCAGTACTATATTTTATTAAGAAGAATTTAATTATATAATATAATTAAATTTTTCTGAATAAAATATAATACGGGAAACTTTTCTCAAAATTGAACGTAGAATTTAAGAACGTAAGAATTTAATTATATAAATAATTAAATTTGTCTGAATAAAATATAGTACTGAAAACTTTTCTCATAATTGAATGTACTTTATAAACTAGAAAGTTATGAGAACCACATACACATATTGTTAATTTAATTATATATAAAAAATATATTTTACTATTAATATAAGTACAATTTATAACTATAGTATAAAGTTTCTTTTACTTTCATTTTAGTCGTTAGCATCATATTTATAGTACCACTTACCATGTAAAAATCACAGTTATGTGTGTACCAACCATGCATATAGTTGCATAAAAATATACTAATTTCACAAGAATAATATATTATATTAATATAATATATTAATAATATATTATTGAATTTACTATAAATCACATTGTTAAAATAACTATATAAGTGTAGTTACCGCCAAAAATAACTATGTTTTATAGTGAAATTATGATAACTGCAACCATATTTTTCTCTGTGTACATGAGTAAATAGCTTTTTTTCAATAAAAAATAAATTATAATCATGAATTATTTTTTTCTGTAATTTGTAACAATACAGAAATTATTAAATTTAATTTATTTGATGTCATATAAAAATCACTCTCTATCAGATTGATATATTAAATTAATATATTCGTGAATCGCTAGTAGTATGTGTGACTATATACCATCCGATTTCAATCCGAGTTCAATTTATGGATGTTTGTTTAAAAAACGGCATTAATTATATACTTATTTAATAAATTTCTCTTTTCTGAAGCATCATACAAATAATTCACAACATTTTAATTTATTTTTTATTAAGGAATATTGTGTTTCTTTAATTCTCTTCGGTTTAAATTTAGTTCTATATCATATATCGTATATGAGTGTCATTTATATGCTATTGGCAATAGAAATAATTCAAATCATCCTCAGATTAAAATGAAAGGAATAAAGAGGTAGCATGTCGACTTAAGTGATAGACTGTTAGCACGTATTGTTGTACTAAAAAGATATGGAAAATCATGTGGAGTAATACATAAGCAATTTAGAAATTACTTATCATTTGTGTATGTATGTGTATGATATGTATTATTTTTACATGTTACTTGTCTTTTTTATATTTTTTCTATAGGATTCAAGTAGATATGGGCCACTATGGTGCGTCAAAACAAACCCTCACCACTCGACCCCTGGCGCCGTGGGCGTGGCCGTGGAAAGTGGAAGAAAGCGTTCTGATTGGTGGACTAAGATATAGATAAGTCTAATTACCCGAGAAGCACTACCCCATCCCCCCCGGAAGTCTCGATTTTGATTGGCTTGCACCATAATGGCCCAGAGCTGTGATTGGTCGACGTCGCCTATGTCGCCGAATTATCAAATTTTTATTTCCCTACCTCCACGGTACTAGACTTGAAGAAGCAATCCTCCTCCTCCCTCTAGCTCTGGTCAGCCAGGTATAGGGTTCCAAGTCAAATTCCCGTTACCTAACGCTTAATCGCCAACATCTTGGCAGAATGAACGAACCCCCAGCTACCGACTTTCGGGGTAGTCGGTATATGTCTCGAGGAAACAATTCTTACCTCCCCACTTTGTCTAGGGCCCGCTATGGAATATTGAAATAAGCTTCCCGCTCGAGCATTTCATGACGCGCTTTATCGGAAAAGACAAAGTCTCGACGCGAGACAACAATTATAATTAAACTACATTGTACTAGAGGAGGTACTGTAGAGGATTGTAGAGGATTCTGATAATGGAAAATTAAAAAGATAAACATGCAGTTGATTGAACGCGAGGTGGAGTGGAGTTGTAAAGGAAGAAGGGAAAAGCTAAAAGTATCAAACATGAATTAAGATAAAAAATTTTCACATTTATTAATATTTTTCAAAACCAGGCATTTTTTATAAAATATTTGGCTTATTATTAATATACAAAAATATAGGCAAAGAAGAATTATGTTTATATTATTATAAATTTTATATTTTTTCTTATGCTACTTAGAATATTTATAATTCTATTTTAAAATAAAATCGGAAAATGCGCGACTTTTTTTAAAAAGAAAATACGCATAAGGAATAAAAATATTGTTATACCGTCGCATATCCGTATGGTAGCGAATATTTGTTATTGATAAATCTACGCTTTACTAATACCGGCTTTACTAATATATATTTTTGTTTCACTTTGCGTAACAATTTCATGAAACGCCGTACGTCGAATCGCATTAAAGCGTAGATTTATCGAAGTTTCGCTATTCTCTTATTCGTTTTCTTGTGTTTCTTTTTTTTCTCTCGCTAATAGTAACTTTTTTGTAGCATTAAAATTAATTCGCCGCGAGTTCTCGTAATTGAGAGTAATACCCTTAACTTTACAAGTTTCTTGAGTATTACCCTCCGGTGTTCGCACGATGTAGGCGTAAAATTTCGGGCCCCCAGACACGAACGCCTCGATATAGCTACCGCGCTCGTAGTTTTCGAGTTGGTCCGTCATGTCGCCTAAAAAATTTCCCATAGGCGGCACGTATTCGTTTAAATCACCGGTGCTTATAAAAATACACGAATCTGTATTATAATATAATACACGATGAAACTAAACTCTAAACGATCTAGGTACTCGTACAATTTTAAATGCGTTAGCGCAGTCGTATACGCAGCTATCACGACATTTGTTATCGGGGAGGGAACGAGAGCCTCGCAGTCGCCATGAAACATACATCCTCGTCATTCATGGGTAATATATCGGTTATCTCGTATTCGATGCTCGTTAGTAATGTCGCGAAACGTTGTTGCGTTTTTACGATTTCCGTAGTCGGTAAATTGTATCATTGACCGAATTTTCCAGAATGAATTTAAGCACAGTGTCGCAACCGAGCGTAAACCGGGATTCTGCGCGATGTTTCACTTATCAAGAGTGATATCCTCGATTTTTCCATAATCCCTCAAGTATCGCTCTTTTGCCTCATCGTCGTTTTCCCCGCATTCGCTCGGCCAATCACTGGCTTCCTGTTTAAGCTATAAAAACGTATTGATATATTCGGTGAACAGTTCACCCTGCCACGACGTATGATCGTATTGACTAACTTTATATTACCAAATTTCGCTTACTGATGTCACGAAATAACCTTCCTCGACGGCCTTGCGTAATTTGCAGGTTACTCAGGTACCCTCGAATTCACGCTCATTATCATTATGTGTACACGGTGTCTAAGAAAATGTTTCGCAGCAACTACGACATAATGTGATGCGGAAGTACGGGATGAAATAAATCACGAAAAGAGAGTACTTTACAGCGTATGAGGCCTTCGATCAAGTCGAAATTATAATTCGGCGACCTTCCGACTAACACGCTACATTTATCGCCGACGTAAATTTCCGGATGACCGAAGAGCGCCCGTCTTCAATACAAAAGGGTATGAAGAGCATACGTTGACGTAGCATATTTTCTCCGTACTCGTGACTTCGTATTGAGTTGCGATTTTTCCCGTACGCCCACCGAAAAACGCGTCGCGAGGATCGAGCGATGGTGTTTCTACCATCGGATGGTTCGCGAGAAAATAATTGCCTTTATTTTCAATTAATGTTCCCCGGGGGACAGACCCCCCGGGGTGCAGGTACAAGAGTTACGGCAACTAAGCCGCGCGCAAAATACTTAAATATTTTATGGGCGGGGGGACAATTGCCCCCCCTCCCGCCAATGGGCCTAGCAACAACGCGCGCGGGGGAAGGAAAAAACCTCCCCCCTATCAGATACATTTTGATAGTACTATTGCCCCGACTGGCCGGGGCAATTTACATCAATGAATATTGCTCTTACCCTCGGGCCAAACGTAAGCAGTAATAGTCATAAGAATTAAAAAAGACCCGGGGGCGAGCACGCGGCGAAAGAAAATTAATAATAATAAAAATAAATTCAAAGAATTTTTTCGCGGTATTCATACTCGACTAAAATACAATAATGGTTTCGCGGCATTCACACTCGATAACAAAGAGGCCCACACAACATGCAATAAACATTAAAAATGGACAAAAAATAAAAAGATGTACAAAAATTAAAAACTGTGGGCAAGATAACAACTAACTAATAAATTACGCGGCATTCACACACGACAACAAAGAAGACTTTACAACATCAAGATAGACGCCAGTACCGCTCCTACTCGATGGGCTCGCGCCGGCGAATTGCGCGAGGGGGCGTAGCGAGCACCTCCTCAACAGAGGAGCGTGAATGGGCGGCGTACTGGCGAACGCCAGACACATGCTCCACATAAATGTCTCTGCGAATGGAATCCGAGACAACGAGACGGCGCAACAAAGAGGCGTATGCACTGCCAATGTGCAACACCCGAAGCACTCATTGGCCGGATCCTACGAGCCCAAAGAACCGACGACGAAGGCCGTCACGACGACACGGTACCCTTTGCGCTGGATCGCCTCCGCTAGGGACGAGTATTTGACAACTTTCCTCGCCCTAGCCTCCTCAAACGACTGCCAACGATTTTCAAAAGGCACTGTGACGTCGCATATGACGACGCACTTGGAGGGCTCGTGCCTGACCACAAGATCAGGTCATAGCTCCCTAGGTTCCCCGTCGATTCCCTCGCCGGTTCACTCGCTTATCCCCTGGCATCCGGCAAGCCTTCCAGAGGCGGTGCAAGGCGGCGTCGTGCCTCAGCTGAATGGCGGCAGAATGGACTTCACAATGATTTAGTACATGGGGAAGGATCTCGGCTGCCCCGCAACGCCGACACCTTCGGTCTGCCTCCCCCCAACGGCGTGCACCGTTGAGAGAGAGGACATCCAGTTTGGCTCGGTGTAGGAATCGCCAGTCGGCGAAGCGGGTGAAGTTGCCGGCACGGATGAAGTGATTGCTCACCTCAGCCCGCGACGACACCTCGAATACCTTCCTCTGGTCCGGTTTAGATGTTAAGGTGTGATAGTAATATGCCGCCACCGCTGAGCGCAGACGGGTCACCACCTGGTTGCGAGCACCAGGTGGGACTTTTACCGCGTTGCCCCTCGGACCCCGGCACTTGACTATCAGCTCCTCGGTCGCTTCACACCACCGCCACCGAAGGGACAACCTTTCGGACTGCCTCCTCGCGACATTCCTCGCCCTCGACCACAGGGAGAATTCATCCCCGCCTCGCAGCCTCCCGTCGAGCGAGCCCGAGAGGAAAGCTGCGATGTCCTCGTTGGTCGAAGGACCGTCAATGCGCCGGGCTACAGTTTCCCGCAGAGACGTCCACGCGAGATTCCTGACCGTGTCGCAGCCAGCCGTAAGCATACGGAAGGCGTGCGACACGGATAAGATCCGCGAGGTCAGCTAGCGGAAGTAGTCCACAGCCCTCAACTCTCGGGGGGAGGTAGATCACTTCCGCGTTGGCTCTCTGCGGGAGGTTGAGCCAGGACATGGCCATCCGCCGGACCTGCAGGTCGGCGGCCTTCTGGAGTTTATTTCCCACCGTGGCCTCCCGCAGCAGAAAATCCAACCGTGGCAGGATGTTGGTTGCCACTACTTCCAATTTCTGCCACGGAGCGAGGAGGGATTGGTCCACCGCTCGGAGATCCTCAAGGAAGCCCCCGATTGTAGCGAATGGTGTTTGGTCGACCGAGGACCCGGTCGGGACACCAAGATGTCGATAAAGCTCCCCCGATGACATATGATAAACGGGCTGCCCCTGGATGACGAACGTCGTCGGCAGGACTCTGCCGCCAGAGCCTGTGGCGAGATACAGGGTGGCACATTTGGCAGGGTTGAACCGCAGCTCCATCGACGACGCCGTGCCCTCCGCGACGGCCAGAAGCCGCCGCATTCCCTGGGGCGAATCTGCGACGAGTGCAATGTCGTCCGCGTACGCCACAACGCTGTGGCGAGAGCCCAACAGATCAAACCTCACATCGACCGCGGTAACTGCACGCAGTGCCGAGTCGATAGCGAGGTCGAATACAATCGGGCTCAGCGGACAACCCTGCCGCACACCCGAGCGAATAGCGACAGGAGTGGTGTAGCCCTCGGCGGTTTGGACCCGCATGGAGCACTTGTCATACATGGAGTTCCACACATTAACGAGGCCCCCCGGCACGCCGGAGCGAACGAGAGCGCGACGGATCGCCGCGTGCGGGACCGACCCAAACGCATGGATAGGTCCAGCCACGCGACGACCGCCTGCCGTCGAGTCCGCCGGGCGTCAGTCAGGATCTCCTGCAAAACGAAGTTGTGTTCGAAACACTCCTCGTCCCGCAGGAATCCCTTCTGAGCCGGACAGAGCTTGTTGTTGGTGACTGCCCATTCGGTCATACGATCGGCGATGAGCGCGGCAAAAAGCTTGGGGGCGGTGTCCCCTAGCACGAGAGAGCGCCAGTTCTCCATCGCGGTCCTCTTTCTTATACACCAATACGATGTTGGAGGTCTTCCAGGACGCGGGGACTGCCTCGAGCCAATAGCACGCATTAAACAGCGCGGCGAGGAGTCGCGCCCCATGAGGTCACGGTAAGTGATACCGTCGGGACCTGGCGCAGAGTTCGTCATACGCCGGAGCCGACGGTCCACCTCTCGTTCCGTGAAGGGATTCATGAGGTACGTGAACTCCCCCCCCCCATCGACCGAGGGGTCAGTGCGCTCCCCCTCCGCGCCAGAACCGTCCAGGTTCTCCCTTCCGCGATACAGTCGTTCGAAGTACGCATGAACCCAATCCTTCGGCACTTAGCAGAATTCTGCGGGCCCCTGCAGTATTTCTCAGACCGCCTTGCGTCGGTTCGTCCTGTACAGCGCCTGCAAACGCGTGGCTTCGCGCACCCAGTCATCGCGTCCTTCTCCAGACTGCGGAGGGCCGACCCTCTTCCCCCCCTTACACTGCTGCCGTCCCACGCCGACACCCCTCCCTCGCCGCGCCGCACTCCCGCCTCACGCGACCGAACTGGACGGTCGCGGACGCCGGACGCATCCCCGTCGACCCTCCCCGATGCCTCCTCCCTGAAGAAAGCCGCGACCGAAGCCGCAAACTCCTCCAGGTCCGCAATCGAGGTGACGGCCACGCCCAACCAGCACATCGCGCGCAGCCACGCGCCGCCGTCGTAGTCTCGCGACTGCCGCAGGGGCAGACCGACCACCGGATGGCTGGGCAGATGGGCCGGCGACAAGCCGCGGGCCTCAGGGGTGCTCCCCGCCTCCACTGCTCCTCGCACTCGCCGGTGTCTCCCTGCTCGCTCCGACGCTGTCGGTTACGCGTCCTCCCCGCCAACGACCCATCACTCCAGAGACACCCATCGGAGCACTCGGATGGCCTCCTGGTCCTCCATGTCGCTCAGCACGCTCTCCCGGTGCTGCCTCCACACTGGTCTACTGAAGGGACGCCCGCTCCAACCCCTGTAATAGCGCGGACTAAAGTCCGCTGTAAATTAATCGTACACGGTCTAATAAGTGAGATATTCGCCGGCGCTTGCAGCGAGGAAGGGCCGGACACCGGGCCCCGCCCCGCGGCCGCCGGACTCCCAACGCCGGAGGAGCCACCGCTCAGCCGCCGTCTCGCTCTTCTCCCCAGGCGCACTCTCCACGGCTTATCCTCCTCTCCACTGTCCTCCTCCGAACTCCTCTGCGTCCTCACCTCCTTCGGATGCCGCCGCTCCTCCTCCCCGAGTGGTGTGAGGGTCCTCTCCTTTTGACGCATCCGCTACTCGACCAGACACGGTGACACCTCCGCGATGATAAGGAAGCGGGAGGGACGGGGCGGCGTGTCCCGTCTCCCTGCGGGGAACCCCGTGGACATCACGGGGGACCCGCACGAAACAGTCGTCACCGTGCTGGTCGTGAATGTGACAGGCGCTGACGACACCGCAGGCATCGCTGGTGGCGACTTCTGGCCCCCCCCGGAACCGCCGCGGATGTTCGGCGGCGGGGTGGGGGTATGTCCTGCGGGGCGGCGTGGTCCCACGTTGCAGGGGGGGGGCGTCCTCGCCGCCCTCTGTGCCTCCCTCCTTCTGTCGCCCGCGGTGTCAGCGCGGCGCTCAGGTCGCGCACCACGGTGCCGGCTTTGTGGGTAGTGGATGCCGGCTGGGCCCCTGGGCTCCTCTTCTTCTCCGATGTTCTTCGGGGTCCCCGCGATGCACTTTTGGCCGATAATCTGACTTGCGTTCTCGCCTCCGTTGCACACTTCGCGGCCGATGCGCTTGCCGCCCGAGACTGGCTCCTCATTCTGGGCCCCGCTCGGGTGGTGTTTGGCGGGGTTCTCTCGGGCGACCTCCTCCTCTCGCCTCTCCTCCCGCCGAACGTGGGTGTATCGTCGGCGGACTCCGGTGATGGGAGGGGGGGACCCGCGCATCAAGCCTGGACGCGCCGCTCTTCTCGAGAGGCACACTACTGGACCTCCGTCTCCTGGGATGATATGTGGACTCCGCCAAGCTGGTGGTGGTTGGCGGGGTCACGGAGGTCCTCCTGGATGGTCCATTTGCCTCGCCGGATGATGTGCGCGTGCTTCTCTTGACGCGGGAGGCGAGCTCTTCTTATTGGCTGCGCCGCGCTTCAATGAAAGCCTGCCTTGACGTTGCGGATGCGCCTTAAGGCCCGTAGTTGCGGCGGCCGGCGCCGGCCGTGGCGCTCCTCAAGATAAAACCTTCTCCACGAAGATCCCGAAAAAGGATTCTCTATGGTTTAAAACCAACTCACACAGGAGGAAGGAACATAAAGTATACAACGGATTTTACAGCAATTTTTATAGGTTCTTCTGGTGACATTAAAAGCATATGTATTTTGTTCTACCTCTTCGACTCCAGCATGTGAGTTTTGTGTCGTTCTTTCGGATAACGATAGAGAAAAAAAAGAAAGGAAGAAAGACGTCCCAGTTCGACAGAATGGAGTTTAAAAGCTTCTCTCCATCCTACCTTTTCTCCCCTGTCTCGAGCTCGTAAAACGTAATACAACCAGCACCATCGATTTATATCTGCCATATTACTACCGAATTCTCGGAACTACATTGATTCGATAATAGAGAAGTCTTTGTAAAGTGAGAAAAAAAAGTATTAGAATAAAAACGAATATTTTGGTAGCTGCGTTATAAATTCTTACACATGTTAAAAACACTTTGCATCTGGTTTCCGTTTTAGAAATATGTAGAAATTATCTTGACATTTCATTATATTGAAAAAATTTGTAAAAAACATGCTAATTACAATATTATGCATTAAACATAATTTTATTCATTATTTCCATATATTAGTTCTGTAAGAAGTCGCATACAAATCGTATACAAATTATTTATTTTATTTATTTTATTTATTATTTATTTTTAATTTATTATTTCATCGTAATAGGATAACATAAAATAGAAATTTATTTATCTTATTTCTCACTACTTTTTTTATGCGCACAGCTTTGAATATTAAGTAAAAAAACTGTTGAATGTTATATTCAAAGTGCCTACGTGACCTTAGTCACGTTATTCGAAGCTTTAATACTCTCGAAAAAGAAATCCCTTTCGATATTCAGCTTGGAAACACGAGACATCGCAGTGAACCAGTTCATCGAACCCATTTCATCATCGTACCAGTTTAGATTTCGATGGCAACAAGTGCTGATACTTTTAATCCTTTCTACCCTGAACCGGGTCCTTGTCTTCGTGCATTTCAAAATGATCTTTCTCGCGCGATCATATGATAATTTATAAAAGATTGCTTTCGCGGGAAACTCAATTTTCTCGTTTAATTAAATGATTTTTAAATTTATCGAATAGAATTAATATCAGATTTATCATCAAATTAGCGGATATCTCCAGATTTTTTTTTGCACTTCTATATCTATGTATCAGATTTGTCAAATGCAGCGTTCATAACGAGAAAATTGAGTTTTCCGCAATCTTTTATAAATTATCATATGACATATACATATATATATATATATATATATATATATATATATATGACTTTATTAAGAAAAAATATAAAAATTAATGCTGAAAAATACAATATATATGTTATATTATAATAATGCAATATACAATTACTTCCTAAAAATATCTCGTATATATAATTACAAATATAATTATGTAGCACATAATTTCTTTGTACTCCTGTAATAATATCTACAATGTAAATTAATATTCGCGAAATAATTTGTTTAGATGCCAAATAAAAATATAATACTAATATAAGACCACTGTTGCATTCTCGCTGTCCATTTAAACAGCGCGCGAGCAAAAAGACGCATGTCTCTCGCACACAACCATACACACAATATACACAAAGAGTCTGCAATAGTTTAAATTCATTACTGCACGCCCGTCTCAAGTGAAAATCAAACGGAGTGGCAAGAGGGGGACACGGAGAGGTATCCTATTATCACGGCACGTTAGGCAAATTTATGATCCGAGCTTGTAATCATCCGACTTCATCCGTACGTCGATTTATCACCTTTAAGTCCGTAATTACAGCTCGATTGTTTCTCTCCCGGATATCCCTTTACCCTTCAATCGGATGTCTGGCCACAACTATGCAACGAAACTGCGTCGTGTCTTGCTGCAACGCAATTATGCATCAGTTGCAGTCCATAAAGAGAGGATCATATGTACAAGAAATTTCATTCCTTTCTCGAATACTTTTTTAAGAGATTTCGATGATACTTTTCACAATGTTGTAAAAGTACATAAAAGTTTTTCGATATAATAAAATACAAATAATTATTTATTTTATAAAAAATGTATTTCAAACGAGCGAAGCGTGGCAGAGAGTCTACAAAGCCGAAGGTCTCGGGTTCGATTCCCGGCCGAAAAATTGTATACGCTCTCGCAAAATCATCGAGAAAATTTTGTCATTTCTCCAATATAACCGTTCCGAATTGGCATTAAAAACTGTAGGACCCACATATGTGATGATCTAAGAGCGCAACACAAGTATATAACCTGTCACCGCTGTTGCCGATGATGTTGCTGCTGCTGTTGTGACGGCCGCCGACGGCGATGACCTGCACGTCGACGGCCCCGGTGCTGCAGTAACGGCCGCGTACGAGGGGGACGTCCTCGCCGGTGGTGTGGCGGATGTGGATGCTGTTGTTGTTGCAGGTGGTGTTGTCCTGTGCGCCGGAGTCGTGAAGCTTAACTCGGGTTGCCGCGAGTCGGACGGACCTCGCGATGACGCTCCAACGGACGCCGACGACCTCGGGGCGGTACCTGCCGCCGGCCGGTCCCGTGCACCTGTGGACTCACCGGAAACATTAGTATTGTTACTGAAGTTACTCGCTCCGTCCGTGCTGCGACCCGCTCGGTCCCGGGGAATCGCGTGCTCTTTTTCATAATGTGCCTTGAAAGGCCTTACGGGGTAGGCCCCGTATCCGCGGAAATTGCACTCGGAACATTTGTAATAGTATCCCCGGGGTGTTTCACTTTAAGATGTTTCGCTAAGTGGGGCGGGTCGTAGAAGTCGCCCCATGACTTTACCTCCGGGTCCTCGCTCAGCCAACAGCGGGGGCATTGCACCCTCGCTGGGAACGGGTACGGGAGGACCACAACCTTCGGAGACGCGGACATTATTAAAATCATACATTACGCGATTGTCGCGCATTTCTTGGTCGAAGGCGCATTCCAACTTTTCCGACACTATGTATCCCCGCTAACGAAGTCGCCATGAAACTGCGAGACTTCGTTCATTTAATGTATCTCTGCGATCCTCCCCCGACGAAAGCGCTTTCTCGCGATTTACAGGGAAGCAAGATGGACATCCGTGCCAAAAGCAACCGTGAAATTGCAACACATGACGCTGTGTCCTTCCCGCAATAGAAATAACTGTCGACGAGCGATATTCCGTGCATGCCCCGCGTGATTTATACGACGGTCGAGTTCGCGCTCCATCCATATCAGCCATTGCAGAGCTTTACGCGAATGATTGTTCGCGCATCTGTATCTTCCCGTAGGAATGATGCCTATCGTATCGGCTTGCAAAAAGTTTTTCCGGAAAATCGTCATGCAAGTCGAAGCAATAGTTGTACATTCTTCGAACGGACATACATTTCTTCGATCTAAGAAAATTTTTCTATATGCTACACACGCTCGTCGAAAAATATCAACATCGTTACGACAATAGCGCACTATTTCGCGTTGGAAGTCGAACACGGTATTTTTTTCCCTCATTTCGGTATGCCATGTGAGAAAGCGTTCGCGCTCTTGCGATTTCATGCAATCCGGAGAATAATATTGTACATCAGGTAAAGGTCCGACGTTTGATTTTCGATAGTATTAAATAAATGCGGAAAAATGCCCTTATCCTCAGTGTCCTTTAGCCCGAAAGCCTTAGGTAATTTGGATGAGCGCATCGGCATATAATTAACGCTATCGATGAATTTTGTATGTCCCGCGGTTAAAAGAATAATTTTTGTGCCGTTTAAAATTACTTTTCGGTTCAATATCGCTACAACTTTCCACTATATATTTCAAAATAAATTGCGCTTTTGCATTATGCGTTATACAAATTATGTGTTTAAAATATTTTGCCGGACGTGTAACAAAATCTACAAACTGTTTAACCGAATCGCGTTGAAACACGAACTTTCGCACTCTTCACCAACGACACCACACGGACATGTTATTTTCCCCCGCGCATGCTTTGCAAATCTGTTGCGCGATGCATATTGTCGGAATGCTTATTTTTATTTCGCGTTCCTTCGACCGTCTCGTCCTGCTGCGTTTCGAAATCGTAAAATACGAAAGCCACACGTCCCTTTCCGCGTTCATATGCACGTTCGTTCTTTTCCGCGTTATCACATATGTTCTGTGCTTCTTTTTCTCGCATGCAAGATATATCTATCTCATCCGATATCCTCATCGTTGACGAGGATGGCCCGGCAGAGATAATATCGCCATGAAGAGATAATATCGCCGTTAATGAAGAGATTGCATATAATACATATGATGCATGGTTGTTATGAATAACATAACTTGCAATAAGAAACGCCGCATTCATGTTTTAAATTCGATTTAACGATACGACCGCAACTATCGCAAAATCGCACAATGCTACAAATATTAGCGCGTGTTCTACCATCGTACGATTTCTCGCTACGATGACGCTCGAAACACCCTGCACTGTAAAATAACCGTTTGCACGCGTCACATTTTATTTCGGCGTAAGTGGAATTGCACGGTGGTACGGATAAACATCGTGGGCATTTATATTTAAACACCGGTGATTATTGGGACTATCGTTTCGAAAGCCTACATTACACGCTACACAATAATCGCGTGTACCAGCGGCAGCTTTTAAATTTAAAATAAGATTATAATGTTGAGAATCCTCATAATACATGATATTTAATCACCGCGAGGGCTTGTGTCCGAGAAAAGTGAATATTTCGCTACCGTCATACAACGGTTTTTCGCCGCAACAGAAAGTATTAAAATTATACACAATAATCGCGATATTGTCGATGGCGAAATAACGTTGGAAACGTTCGATTTCTCGAATTCCACAACCCTTCTGGTATTACGACACCGGCATTTCTCGTTAATTGTAATGCACATTCACGTTGTAACGAAGAATGCGAATATCTTATCGCGTTCCATTTCTCATGCAGCTCATCCGTACGGATATTACCGCGCTCATTATAAGCTTGAGCTACTACGAAGGCTCGAAGGAAGCACAGGTTATCCGAATTATTAATTTCGACTATCGAACGAAACCTACGAAATATCTATCAGTCTTATCCCATCATAGACTGGAGGGACATGAATTTTCATGGAACAACGTCAAAATTTTGGATCAAGATCCTTTGTTTCTTAGGAGGATTATTTCAGAAATGATTCATATTACACGACAGGACAATGGCTTAAATGTTCAAAATGACACGGAAAAATTCGATAAAATTTACCTTCCAATCATTAAATCTTTTCGATCGTAATCATCCTTTATTATTTCCTTCGATTTCAAATTACTATTCTCATACATGATACATGATTATCGGGTATATATGGCTGAATATCACTATCGATAACGAAACAAAGAATAATATAACAACACTGGTCGTTCCGGATACGACTTTGGTATACCCGGTAGTGTTAGGTCGCGACGTATTGAAGAAATTCGGTCTGGGTTTGAGGAAACTGGAAATTCAAGTGATAGATGAGCTGTTTAACGTAGAAGTAGATAATCCGCGCGACACGGCATTAGATTCTCTTGGTATCAATCCCGAAATATCTCGTGAAGCACAGGTTAGTTTGCGAGAACTCTTTAGGTCGAAATACGTTGAGCCCGCAAGGTCTATTAGCCCAAAAGTCGACATGGAGTTAAAATTAAGCCTGACGAATGAAACCCTATTCCACTTTAACCCGCGTCGAGTCTCCGTTTCTGAAAAGGAAAAGTTGAGGAAAAAAAAGACGATCTCCTGGAGAGGAAAATCATTCAGCCTAATAAATCCGAATATGTTTCCCCTATTATTCTAGTAAAGAAAAAGAATGGTGAACTCCGACTTTGTGTCGATTATCGTGTGTTAAACAAAGTCCTGCGTCGCGATAATTATCCTCTTCCGTTAATAGAGGACTAAACTGACGTACTTAGAGATAAAAAGTATTTCAGTATTCTTGACCTAAAAGAAGGGTTCTTTCATATTCGAATCGCGGATGAATCGATAAAATATACTGCATTTACGACACCGTACGGGATTTTCGAATACAGAAGAATGCCTTTCGGACTCAAAGTAGGACCGTCAAGATTTCAAAGATTTGTAAACGAAGCGTTAGTAGAATTGATTAGATCCGAAGACATTGTCGTATATATGGACAATGTATTGGTTGCAACCGCTACGTTAGAGCATCACTTTAAGGTCTTAAAGCAGTTATTCAAGTTGTTACGTCCAGGCCTGAGGAAGGATGGGCCGAAGGAAGGGCGTACACTTGTATCCCGAGAACAGGTGCCTTAAGAGCAAGTGTCTCGGGTCGAGCAGGCTTGCGGGAGAGCCAAAGATAGGTCAACGACCACAAGGGTCGATTTTACTCTATTTTTGATCCGAATGGCCGCTCGACGGTCCCCTTTTTGGTAAAGGAACTTAATCTTTTTTACCTGGGACGGGACCAAGTGCGATTCAGGAGCGTGAGTGATGAGGGGGAATTGAGTTAGATTCGTTAAGTTAGATTCGAAAGAAATAAAATTAATTAAATTTATTGTACATTATAAGAGAGATAAAAACTTACATAAACATTTTGGTTACGGCTCTAGTACAATATTAAGTGTAATTGTTTGTATGTGTGTGGGTGCATTAAGCGTGATTGTGTGTGTATGTGTGTGTGTATTAAGCGTGATTGTGTGTGTATGTGTGGGTGTATGCGAGACAGGGTGAGGTTGGTCGGAATCTGGAGGATATCTTTCCCGGAAAAATTCTACGGGAATAGCGATCGAATATCTGGTGAAGGGACTAAAGTAAGGGATGGGAATGTGAGAAGGGGCGATGCGGAGAAAGCCCTTGAGAGTTGGAATATGAATAGGACCAGGGCCCAAGGTGACCCGGGAGGATGGAGTGAGAGTAGGGAGGATAAGTCGAGCTGAGAATTTCGGAGATGATCCGATCACTGAGATCGATGTCGGAGTAAACAGGAGGAGGAGGAGACAAGAGATGAGGATCTGAAACTGGCAAGTGGAGTGGAGAAGGAGAGGGTGATAACTGCGGAAAACCAGGTTGCGTGTCATACACTGGGGAATAGCTGGGAGGAAGAGTTCCCGGAGACAGGTACGGGGAGTAATTAGAGGGAGAAGGTTGAGGGGACGGATACGAGGAGTCTCGCATACTTCTTTGGAAATTGTTCAAAAAAATTCGGGTGATAGGAAGATTCCTGTTTATATCGTTTAGATTTAGAGTGAAAGAGGGGTCGGCGACAGCTCGAGCCAGTAGTCGGCGGGTACGACGATTGCGTCAGTATCGGAGGCGCTTTGTGTGAGGTCTAGCGGATATCCTCGAAGGTTCCACTAGGGAAGCAATTATTATCAATAAAGGAAGAGGGGGGGGAGAGGAACTTAATAAATAAAAGATAAGACTTACTATTTGAAAAGCGTGGACAAATCGATACAAATTATTGCTGGGCCCCCTTGGCGTTGAGGATAGCGAGATATTAGCGCTGAATTGATTCTGGATATAGTTGTTCAAGAGGGTGGTTCCTGCTGGTCCCCCTTGGTTAAGATTTTTGCACTGACTCGATAAGCAAATATGTAACCGAACAACTATGTAAGTATGTAACTGAGCAAATACGTAAATAGGTGAATTAGTAAGCGAAGAAAAAATGAATGTATGTCTGTGTCGATTTGTCCAAAGTTCACGCTTATATATCGTTTTGGATTACCCTCTCCCAGCGTGAGGAATAAGGGAAGTTGACGAATAGAAACCCTCGTTAGATTTCCGTGGTCTCCTTCCTGTCCCTATTTATGAACATTTTAAAACAAATGCAACAAATCAGAATTTTATTACATTTGTCCGCGAATAGGAGAGTATCTTCCAAAACGGGGGACTTAGGATTCTCAGTATCGGAGGTGGTGGTAATTTATGCTTTGTAAGATGCATCTGTTGGAGATAAGGGGATGACTTTTATTACCCCCTTGAGATAAAACGGGTGCGTGTCGTGACATCCGGTCACTCGCGTTTTGTAAATAGTTTTCTTTATTTTCTGTAGTTTGTTTGAATTTTGTGAGTTTTTTTTAGAGATCAGAAAGTATCAAATTCGTCTGACTGACTGCCGCCCTATTTAGCCAGATGCTACTTTTATCAGTCCGTGAATATCTGATTGTTATTCTGGAGTATTTACTAAGAATCCTACTTCAATTTAACTATCATTAACGATTTTCGGAAGTCGTGCACATGTGCACCAGATAAGGGAAAGAAAAGAATCGTGAGCTCCTCTGGACGTAACAAAGTGCTTGGTTGACAATCTGTTGGAACTCCGACTCGATAAATGTCAGTTTTTATGCACAGAGATAGAGTTCTTAGGTTATCGTTCTCTAAGATCGGAATTCAGCCGAACAAGTCAGGGATCGAGACAATCGAAAGATATCCAATTCCACAAAATTTGAAAAGTCTGCAATGTTTCTTCGGGATGGCTTCGTATTTTCGAAAATTTATTGAAGGTTTCTCCGTTATCGCAAAACTACTTCATGAATTACTCCGTAAAAACGTGAAATTTAAGTTTGGGAAAGAACAACTAAAAGTGTTTCAGATACTTAAACAAAAACTGCAGGAAGCACCTGTACTTAGTATATACAGTCCTCATGATGAGATGGAACTTCATACAGATACTAGTTCACACGGTTTTGGCGCCGCTCTTATGCAAAAGAAAACAGATATGAAGTTTCACCCGGTCTCGTATTTTTCAAAACAGGCGACCGATATTGAAAGCCGCTATCATAGTTTCGAATTAGAAACGCTCGCAGTTATCTATACACTTCGTCGATTTCGCATTTACTTGCATGGCATTAAGTTTAAAATTGTCACGGATTGCGCGTCGTTGAAAATGACTTTAGATAAGAAGGATGTGTGTCCGCGAATAGAAAGGTGGGCTGTCGAGCTTATGGAATATGATTATACTCTGAAACACAGAGCCGGCACGTATGCAACACGTAGACGCTCTTAGCCGCACCACAAACATTCTGGTTATTGAATGATAACCCACTCGAGTTAGAACTAGCGTTAAGTCAAAATCGCGATCCCAAAATTCGAGAATTGCGAGGGAAACTTGAGAAATCTTAAGATAGACAATACGAGATGCGAAATGGACTCGTGTACTGAAAGAGAGATGGCGAGTTACGGTTCTATGTACCGGAAAAAATGGAAGGTCATGTATTGCGAAAGTATCATGATGAAATGGGACATTTCAGTCCAGAAAAAAAGTGCGGTGCAATAGATAAGACCTATTGGTTTCCGCAAATGCGTATTAAGGTTAAGAATCATGTTCCAAATTGTTTAAAATGTTGCGTTTACTCCATCTACAGGCAAGTCTGAAGGGTTTTTGCATAGTATAGTACCTAAAGGTAATATACCGTTTCAGACATTTCACATTGACCATATGAGACCTATAGATCGAAAACATTTGATCAAACAACACATTCTAGTGATTGTCGATGCATTCACGAAGTACATTAAATTGTATGCTACTAAGATTACAACTTCAAGGGAATCCATCGATTGTCTAAGGCAGCATTTCGCTAACTATAGCCGCCCTCATACTATAGTGAGCAATAGAGGGACTTGTTTCACCTCAAATGAGAGTTTGAAGAATTTCTCAAGGAAAATAACATTCGACACTTGCTGATAGCTATGGGATCTCCGAAAGCGAATGGGCAGGTAGAACGAATTAACCGTGTATTAGGTCCGCTCCTTGCCAAAATAGTTGATAGTAATGCCGGAAAGTATTGGTATAAGGTGCTAGCGGAAGCAGAATTCGCGATCAACGATAAATAAATTCACGGGAGATACGCCAAGTCGTTTATTGTTTGGAGTCGATCAGCGAAGCCCGAGTGTTGATGGAATCAAGGAATACTTAGAGGAAAAGGCTACACCAGAAACCCGTGACCTCAAAGTGATACGCGAAAGGGCTGCTAAGAACATTTCAAAGAATCAAAAGTACAATCAGCGTTACTTTGACAAGAGCAGAAAAGAGCCACGTCAGTACAAGGAAAGTGATTACGTGGGGATCCGAAATTTTGATAATACTCCAGGGGCGCCGAAGAAACTCATCCCCGAATTCAAAGGATCTTATGAAGTATATAAGGTTCTTAGAAACGATAGATACATAATTAGAGATGTTGAGAATTCTCAAACATCACGTCGTCCTTACGAAGGAACATGGGAAGCTTGCAACATTAGACCTTGACATGACGAAATCGCCTGACTATACCAAAAGCACTTATCAGAGACCAAAGATTGGTTGATAAGCAGTAGTTAAGATTATTTTGTACTTATTCATTATACTCTATTATCTTGTTTATACTACCGTGTCCGAGGCAAATGATCAGGAAAGGCCGAATTGTGAGATGAACGTGATACCAAACAAAAAATTAAATTACGCGTCCAGATTATTGTAGGGCACATGACCCTGGTACGCCACGGAAGGCGGGGGCGCTGGCGAAATGAGAGGGTAGCGTGGCGTCAGTCGGCACACACACGAGAGAGCGTGCGCGGGAAGAAGCGAGCACGTGTGTCGAGGTAGCGTGGTGTCGGTCCGGCCGCACAGTTTTAAATGTACCTTTACCAAATAAAATAATGTTCTCATTAAGTCGGAGTACATGACTATAACAGGACACCTTATATACAGATTCTTAAAAAAACAAAATATAAAACATAGTATACCATAATTACACAAAGAATAAAAGATACTTAAAGCTACAAAATTATTCGAATTTACTGATCAATATATATTAATATAGTGATCAAATATGACAGTATACAGAATCAAAATTTCTGATTTAAATAAAAATTAATTTTTAAACTCACTTTCACTCTAAAAGTTACTATTTATAAATGTAAACGTAATAAAAGTTTACTGTTTATAAATGTCCATATATATATATACACATATACAGGGTGTCCGATTCGTGAGGGACCAAACGAAAAGTGATGATAAATTGAGTCAAACTAACAAGGAAAGGGTCGGAAGTGTCCCCCTCCGATTTTAATGAGCTTTGAATATGTTGTAGTCTAGATCAAAATAGGAGACACGTATTTTTTTATAAGTGCTGAGTCGGCCGTTAAGGGGGTGAAACACCTTCTTGAAAAAAATCGATTTTTTCATTTCTCAGCGGATACCGTCGAAGCGATAAGAGATATAAACAAAAGTTTCAAATAAAAGTTTTATGGTCTTTAATGTACTTCAAAATCATGTAATCAGATTTGTCGAAAATGTCATATTTTTCGAAATCCCCCCCCCCTCCCTTTTAATGTTTGAAAATTTTTAAATTTGTCTCATAACAAAACTTATAGCTCATTTAACGACAAATTCAATCATATATAATAAAGTTGTATTCCGAAGTCATTATATATATGTATATGGAAATATTACATAAAATACCGTACATAATTATTGCATACAAGAATAACAAATATTCATGGTTGATATCGGTTACAAAGATGATGATCATGAAAGAAATGATTTATACAAAGGGATTTTTTACACCATGCGCAAGAAATTACAGCAATTTCACCGCAAATATCACATGTTGGTTTTAAATTAGTTTTGAAACAAAAATCTACTGGTGTATCAAATTCTTCTGGTTTCTTTTCTAAATAACCACTTTTATACCATGCATATTTGAATAAATTTTTAAACCTTGGTGATGAAAATTGATTATGTGTTAATGATTGTAATTTTAAAATATTGTTTCTTGAATGAAGCTTGACGTCAAGATCTAAAAGCATGATGGTATCTGAAAAATGTCTAACAAAATTTTTCCATAAACGAAAACCGAATACATCTAAAGGTTGTATTTTTCCCGTTGCTCCAGCTGGTATAGTTAACAAATTAATATTGTCTATAAAATCTGGTTTGTTTCTTTGAATTATATCAGGACAATGACCAGTCCAAGAATCTAATAATAACACTGATTTTGGTCCAACATTTGGAAAAAACACTTCTTTTATCCAGATCTCAAAATGATGCGATGTTAATTTTCCAGATTTTGATGCCATGACAAAGATATTATTATCTTTAAACATTGTTTCTTTTACTATTGGACCAAATGTTCCAGTAGGTTCTTTTAAAACAATAAACAGAGGCGATAATAATCTACCATCAGCTGAAACAATAGGTTGTATAGTATAACTATGTGTAGTTGCTGATATGGATTGTACTATGCGCTCTACTTTTTTAATACCAATAGGTGATAGTGAACGACCGGAATGAAATTCTAATTGAAATCCACTTTGGTCCGAATTATATACATTTTCAATTCCATATTGTATAATAGAAGATTTAACATTTTCGATAAATGACTTGCTTCGTGCTTCTAAATCTTTGTCTGACGCTAAATTTTTTTTTGTTATAAATTTTGTAATTTTTCTAGATACGATATTATGTGCAAGCTTAAACCTTTTTACCCATGATAATGATGCTGTAAACCCAAGTAGATTTACTTCCTTCTGTGCGCGAAGAGCCCATCGAGCAATATCAATGTCATGAATAATTATTCCCTTTTCAATACCTTCATGGAATTTATTTAACGTATATGTTGAAATTTCTTTCAGTTTATCAAATCTGTTGCCACCTTGATTTACTTGCTGCTCCCATCTTCTTAATTGACGTAATGACGTGACTTTCCGAAATCTATTTCTTATAGATGCAAGAGTTCTTGACTTTTTTGTTCCACTTCTCCATAACTCTACTGCATTTCTTTTATATTCTATTGGTACAGAATCCGCAACACATTCAATTTCTTTTACAAAATATGTGTCTTCTTCTCTTTCTTCATCAATTACAGGTTCTACTTCAGGTATATCAAATTCGTTTTGAAAATCTAATGATGATTCTTCATAAACTTCAAACGCTTCTTCATACATTGATCGAAGCATATTTTCCATCATGTCTTTTGTTTCATTTTCATCTGTTGTAACAGGACTTTCTGGGAATTCCCCAGTCATATACAGTGCAGTGTATAGCAGTACTGCTACATTTCTTGGATTAAACATTATCTAAAAAAATTATTAACATTATGTATATTTGTTTTATAAATATTAGCAAAAAAATACTTATTAGCAACAAAAATATTTTATTATTTAATGCGTATTAATAATTTGTTACGTTTTCCGAGTTTCATGAAAAATAGAACAGTTTTATCACATAACTTAAATAAAGTAATAAAATATTAATTATAATTTAAATACATTAAAACAAAACAGATAAACCGCAATTTTGAATGAAGTGTAAGTAAAAGCAAAAAACTATAAAAGTTTTAAAAATCGAAAAAGTACATACATACTGTATTGTTGTGTGCGTGGGGCACAATTGTTTTTTCAGGATAACGGCTAGTCTTGTTAATTAACTCGAGCACTTGTTAATTATTTGATAACTGATTTGTGACTGTCCGCCGCTTCTAGGCGGTGGCTTTTAACGCCTCCGGTTCTGAACGATTATCGGAGGAGGATCGCGCGGTGGCATGACCAAATAAAATCATTGGTTATTTCTAAAGTGGCGTGATCAAAATGCAAGCGAAGGAAGTCCGAAGACTTCCTCGCATTTTATTGCAATTCAGCGCTATTTCGAGAGTGATTTCTTCCTCTGTTTGATGACTTGGCCGTGTGATACTGGCTGTATCAGCACTTCGGGCAGCTGACTTTCTTATCGCGACGCATTTTTTCGCTCGCTTTATAAGTTATAATCCTTTTAATTATTTTCTTATATATATAAATATATTTACTATCGCGCTCGCGTATATTCGATAGACGCTTTAATAGTAATATGTGTTCCACTGCACGCAGTTGTTAATAAAATAATATATTGCACCAACTCATTTCGCGAATGCGACATCTGTTTATTCATAGAATTGAATCTATTAACATCGGCATCTGATCAATAATTTTCCTTGTCCGACTAGTTTTATTTTTCATGCATTAAAAACATTACTTTTCCATATAAATTATATGTATATTTATTGTCACATAATATAGACATATATTATAATTATAATTATTATATAATTTATAATTATATTTATAAATATAATTTCTATAATTTATAAAAATATATTCTCATAAATTATTTATTGCTAATTTATGGTTGCCTCTGTGAGTTTGCGAAGAAAAATGACTGTCACTGTGAATAACGAGCGTCATAAGGCGGATAAAGCGGGCGTATAGTAGTGTATAGGGATATTTTTAATTTATTTCTGAAAAATGTGACTTCGGAATACAACTTTATTATATATGATTGAATTTGTCGTTAAATGAGCTATAAGTTTTGTTATGAGACAAATTTAAAAATTTTCAAACATTAAAAGGGAGGGGGGGGATTTCGAAAAATATGACATTTTCGACAAATCTGATTACATGATTTTGAAGTACATTAAAGACCATAAAACTTTTATTTGAAACTTTTGTTTATATCTCTTATCGCTTCGACGGTATCCGCTGAGAAATGAAAAAATCGATTTTTTTCAAGAAGGTGTTTCACCTCCTTAACGGCCGACTCAGCACTTATAAAAAAATACGTGTCTCCTATTTTGATCTAGACTACAACATATTCAAAGCTCATTAAAATCGGAGGGGGACACTTCCGACCCTTTCCTTGTAAGAAGAAAAGTCCTGTATCATTTTGCAAAATTTGCAATACTTATTAAGTAATAAAGAATGTCCCGGCGCATGAGAAGCAGTAGATCACACGCATCGAGCGGCGAGCGACAAGCAACACGCAACGAGCAGAATTATTAAAAAGAATTTTTTTTCGTTTCTTTGGCGATGGGAAAATGATGCGCTATCATTTCCACACCACAATGCGATAGATAGCTTGGTGCGTTTTTTAATTTTCTTTACACGCCATTCGGTGTGAAAGTCGCTTCATCGGTCCACAAAATATTGTCGGGATAAGACAAATTCCGCCGACATTGCACGAAGAATTTTGTGCATATTTTCTATATTTACTATAGTTGTTTCACTTTCAAATTAATCCGCGAATATGAAAAATTGATGACAATATAAAAAAAAACGCACCAAGCTATCAACCGTAAGGTGATGTGAAAATGATAGCGCATCATTTTATCGAAGAAACGAAAAGACAATACTTTTTAATACTGTTTGGCGCGGTATCATATGTCGCTCGCCGCTCGATGCGTGCAGTTTACCGCTTCTCATGCGCCGAAACATTTTTGCTTGTTACTTAATAATTATTGCGAATTTTGCAAAATGGTAGAACTATTCTTCTTAGTTTGACCCAATCTATCATCATATGTATGTATGCATGTATGTATACAGGGTATCCGTCAATTTTCGACCTTAACGAAATAAAAAAGTAGATTGGCTCAAATTAAAAAAGAATGACCTGTATTGTTTTGGGATTGTCGCAATAATTAACAAAAAATTAAATAAAGAAGATCGGCCAATCTGCGTGAGTAGAAGCGCGCGGCGACGAGAGTCGTCCCACTGTAATCCGATACTACGAGCGCGGCGAAGCGGTGGGCGGGTCGCTTTCCGAGACATGATGGTGGTTTGCGATTTATCGCAATACTGCGCCGGAAAATGACCCGTCGTTTTAGTGGTGAGAAAATGATGCGCTATCATTTCCACACTACCTTGCGGTAGATAGCATGGTGCGCTTCTTTATAATGGTTTCCCCCATAAGCCTATTCCACTCTCAATTTGAAAATTATTCAAAATGCCATTATTATACGCTGAATATATTGTAAATGTAAAAAATTAATGGTGACAGTAATTTTACAAAAATTGATCCGTGGTTGAAAATCCCTCGATAAAATGTATTGCACACGTTGATAATGATACGATGATAAAATGCTTCAAGAATCCTTTCTTTATCTCGTACACGAAGGCGCACTGCTGGACCGATTATCCCGATATTATGCACGACACCCAGTTTCACATAATTTATTGCACAACACGTAAAATTGTACGGCCACTTGGTTTTCGTGCACGCCCGAGAAATGATTCCATGTAAATTGCGGCCGCACGATAAATATTTTCTCCCGCTAGTCCGTATGCCACAATTATATCCATATATTCCTGCAGAGTACACTTCATTTTCACTCTTAATTTACTACGCAAACACAAAGTTTTTATTAAAACGTCTTAGCTCTCGCACGCTGTTACCAGACTGCGTACGCCAGCAGCACGCAACTACAACTGACAGCTGAGCGGATATGTGAGTGTAATCATAGTGCGCAGGCGTCGAACTCACACGTACGCTTAGGGGGAAACCACTATAAAAAAAGCGCACCATGCTATCTACCGCAAGGTGGTGTGGAAATAATAGCGCATCATTTTCTCGCCACTAAAAGGACGGGTCATTTTTCGGCGCGGTATTGCGATATATAGCAAACCACTATCATGTCTCGGAGGGCGACCCGCTCACCGCTTCAGCGTGCTCGTAGTATCAGATTACAGTGGGACGACTCTCATCGCCGCGCGCTTTTTCTCACGCAGATTGGCTGATCTTCTTTATTTAATTTTTCATTAATTATTGCGACAATCACAAAACAATAGAGATCATTCCTTCTTAATTTGAGGCAATCTACTTCCTTGTTTCATCAAGGTCGAAAATTAACGGATACGCTGTATAACAGTAAACTTTTATTTCTTTACTTACGATTTCTTCTATTTTAACTGTAGTTTTTATATTATTTCGTCGTTTGTTTTCTATGTTAAACTTATTGAGTGATGATTTATAAATGTCTTATTCAAGATTAGATATTGGTAGAGATTGAGTCTTATCAATAGATGAATTTGAAGATGTTTCAATATTTTATGCTAAATTTGATAATTGCAAAGGCTGTTCTTATTCATTTTAATCTATGTATTGGTGACCGAGATGTGTTCGATATATATCTGGATATGTGCGTGATGTATCAGAATAAAATACCTACAAAAGATGTAAATAAGCATATATATGCGTCAGCATTATGTGTGTATAAAACTCTTTTTTATGATCGTATCTACTAAACAAATTAAATGAAATAAATTTGAAGAAAGTTTAGAAAAAATAAGAAATAATAAAAAAATAGAAACTAGAAGAAAGAAAAGCAAAAAAGAAAGTAATAATATAAATATATAAAAAAATAAAATAAAAAGAAAACGAAAAAGAAAGGAGATATTAAAATAAATTTTATAATTAATTTATTAATTAACGAAATTATATGAAATGGAATTAAATACCTCATCAATAGAAGATGAATTTGAAGAATCTTTAACACTTGTTGGCAATGATGAGACTGACGAAGTTATGCTATGATGTGATGATGTAGAAAACGATTCTAAAAATGCTGAATTAATGTCCTTTACAATTAATAAATTTACATTAGATAGTCATTTAGATAACTTGCAGTGAACAAATTTGTGCTATAAAGTTGTATATACCTTGATAGATCGATTAATGATATATTAAATTAAATAATATGTAATGATGCACCCTTGCACCCCCCCTAATTATGTCCAACATGCGAACTGAAAGCTGCCGCCCGACAGAACACCGCCGGACAAGGGCAGGGCGTGTAGCGCCACATTTTTTTAAATGCCACAATGACTTAAGACCGAGCCAGACCGAATCGGCGAAGAGCGCCGAAAACGGCCGACGACTACCGAGCGAAGGAGTTAAATCTCCCCAGCTCCGCCGCGCTCCCACAAGCCCACACCGTTCCGTCTCCCCGTCCGCTCGGTGGGGGCGATTCCAATGTACGCCGGTGCGGACTAATTAGCCCAGTATGAAAAGGGGGCCTATCAACCAGATGGGCACCTTTTTGTTCCGAGCTTCTTGAGCGAGCAGTCGCAAAAGAAAGCCATCCAAAGAGTCGAAAAGATTCGTGACCAAGCGATGGGGTGCTCTCCACCACACCTGGGAGATCTCAGAGGTCCGATTAAGTAGATGCCTCCATTTTTTTTACGTGCGAAACTAAATTGGGCGCACCCCGATTTAACCGGGAGATCTCGGTATGCACGCAGCATCCATCCTAGTCCAGTCAATACAAACGGAGGTAGAGAGGAGAGCTGCCCCCAGCGGGTTGTTCCCGCTAGCACTGACTATCCCGGAAATCCCGACCACACCATCCGGGGAAAATACGGCACAATTCCACGAATATCAGGAAAAAGATCGCGAGCAAAAAACAGCGTAAACACGCACCGCTTACGTCACGCGGTCATCGATCGCATCGCGAGCGAAATTAGATTTAATCCGCTGATTTCCGAAAATCACACACTGCGCGAAAACAATATGACCGTTTCGAACCAGACTTGCGGCATCCGAACCGCACTTAAGAACTATAGCACATCCCGGAAGCGCATCTTTCCGCGTTGCATACGAGCGAGATAAACGCTGCCGTTTTCCGAAACATTTAATCCGGCGATACAACGATCAAGCGAAAGAAACTCATCGCTTATCGCGTTTTTGCGCCCGAGGAATTTCACGCGCGCGCGCGCGCGCACACACACACACACACGCACGCACGCACGCACAACCGATCCACGCGTCGTACCGTTCAAAATACACGCACACCTACACATACACACCATTGACACCACTATATATATTTAGCACTCAAATACATACATTTATTAAAGAACCACGCGTATTTTTTTTTAATGCGCTTGCCTAACCGATCCTTGGAGATACAACTGCAGTTATCCGCGACCCTAACGGAGAATGCCCGTTACATAATATAATAATATTAAAAATTGTAGAGTATTTATCTAAAAAATATATCTTTAATTTTCGAAACATAGATATATTAATTAAATGGATTCAATCATAACATGAACATAATGTAATTTTTTTTTCATGCATTAGTAATATTTAAAAAAAGAAACTAAAATATGTAACATATAGGGGTAAACAGTATAGTGATTGGCCAAGCAAGATCGCGTAACAAAAATTGAATTATTAACCTGAATTTAATAATTTAGAAAAAAAATTACTACTAATAGTTGTAAAAAATAATAATGATTCATAATAAAATAAAATCCATCATAAAAATTTAGAAATTAATAAAAATTATGTAAAAAAACACTTATCCTGTCAAAAAAGATAATCATTGGCCATATTAACACAGTCATTGTCTAACAGTTTGACAGTGATTGGCCTCTATCCATGCAAGAATGAGTACATAATTAAACAGTGACAAAGAAATTATTTGGCATCAAAAAACTAAAATTATTAAATCAATAGGTTGTTCGGAAAGTAATTTCCTTTTTTCTTATGAAAATGAAAGACGATTTTCTTATAGTGAATAAATATTTTATTAAATTATATATTGTCCATTCTGGTCCAATACCTTTTGCCATCTTTCTGGCAGTAGTATGATTCCACGTTCATAAAATTTTTGTTCTTTGCTGGCAAAAAACTGATCCAGGTGATTTTTGACCTCCTCATTTGAAGTAAAGGTTTTTTTACCGTCTAAAAAATTTTGTAGAGACCGGAACAAATAATAATCAGAAGGTGCCAGATCTGGAGAATATGGTGGGTGTGGCAGTATATACCATCCAAGCTGTAAAAGCTTTTGGCGAGTTACCAAACTTGTATGAGGTCTCGCATTATCTTGGTGGAACACTATACCTTTTCTTTTGATCAATTTTGACCTTTTCTGTTTAAGTGAATCATTCAATTTGTCCAGCTGATGACAGTACACTTCAGAATTGATCGTTGTTGTCCGGTAGAAGCTCAAAAAAACGATTCCTTTGAAATCCCACGAAATAGATAGCATCACTTTTTTTTTATGAATATCGGCTTTCGAAGTGCTTTGAGCCGGTTCATCTTTTTTAGTCCATGATCTCTTGCGTTTAACATTGTTGTAGACAACCCATTTCTCGTCTCCAGTGATGATGCGCTCCAAAAATGGATTATTTTCTTGACGTTTGAGAACCAAATCACAAACGTCAACGCGACGGCACAAATTTCTTTCCGTATGAACATGAGGAACCCATATGTCGAGCTTTGAGATTAAACCTAGGCGTTTCAAATGATCATGAACGGTCGAATTCGATAAATTTAATCTCTCAGCGATCTCACGAGTTGTTATTCGCCGGTTTGCATCAATTAATGCCTTTATTGTGTCTTCATCAGCTTCAACTGGCCTTCCAGAACGTGGTACATCTTCAACATCAAAATTGCCGGGTCGAAATTTTGCAAACCAGTTTTGGCATTGGCGTTCTGTCAATATATCTTCTCCATACACATCGGATAATTTTTTTCTTACTTGAACAGCATTTTTACCTTTTCGATAGTAAAAAAATAAAATATGCCGAAAATGCTGCTTTTCACTTTCCATATTTGAAAGGGCACCAACCAAAAACTACTGCGTAGAATCAATCGAACTTTTTCACAAGCAAGCCTTGCTATATCAGCTGTCAAAATATATAATGCTTATGCGGTTTAAGTGTGAAGTTGGCTGTGAAAAAATACAATTAAGTCCTCTGTTGGGAAAAAACGAAATTACTTTTCGAACAACCATTTTATTACATATATTTAACATAAGAGATAAACGTTATTATTAATTGTATATTAATTATTATATATTAATTATAATATAAACAAGAGAAACAAATTTTGTTTAACAAATATTATTTTTAACTAGACGAACTTTTTTTGGAAATATTTCATTTTTCAAAATTTTTGGTTTTAAGATTGCCTGATCTTTCTTTTTCCTTGTTCTTTCTGGTTCTTCATCAGTATTTTCTTTATTGTCAATTTTTTCTTTTTTAACTTTTTGTGACATCATTTTTTTCCTGTTGTTTTTGTAATCTTGCTAATTTTTTTTGTTCTTTTAATTTTTCAGCAAGTTTTTTCTTTTCTAATATGGTTACAGCTGAAAAATATATCTTTTAATAAATATATTAATATATCTTTTAATAAATATAATAAAAATATATCTTTTAATAACAAATATAACTTACTGTCTTATCTGTCACTCGATGTAAGAAGCCAATAATTGTCACATAGTTTCCATAACCATAAAACAATAATTGGCTGAATGGCCAATTACTGTTGTAAAACGTCAATCGTATGTTAGTCGTTGGCATAATATAACTTTTAAAATATGTATGTTATTTTCACCGAATAAATTTTATGAATTTTTTTTACAAAATTTAAACTTTATTAATGCATGTCACGAAAACAAAAATTATATGTCATAAAAACATTTAAAAATTTGCAAATTGTTGGTTCCACTCTTACGGTTTTTTGATTGAATGGCAACAATTTTCAAGTATGTTACCAAAGTCATTTTAATCATTATTTATATAAATTGTAATATATAGAAAATAATTAAATATTAATTGTATTTGAAGCAGAAAAATGTATTAAATATTTTTTTATTTGTAATTAAAAACATTGTAATAGTATTTTCTTTTAATCTTTAATTTTTTTAAATGTGGCCAATCATTGTAGAGTGGCTAATAACTGTACTGTTTACCCCTACGTGTGTGTGTAATACAATGTGTGCGTATGCGTGTGTGTGTGTGTGTGTAAGAAATATATATGAACATTATAATATATGAAACATATTATTATAAATATTAATGTTAAAAATATTAATATCGAAGATATCCGGGTGGTGCAGGCGGCAGGTAAGCAGTGGGCACGTATCCTGCGGATGATGCGGAGAGTGCGGGCACCGTGAATGGCGCGGGCACATATCCCGTGAGTACAGCGGGCGGCGCGGGCACATATCCCATGAGTACAGCGGGCGGCGCGGGCACATATCCCGTGGGTGCGGCGGGTGGCGCAGGCATATACCCCGCGGATGGAACATACGCAGGTGGCGAGAGTCCCATGTACGTTGCCGGTATATACAGGGTCTACCAAAAGTGTGGAAACCCCTAAATATCTCGGAAAATATACGTTTTACAGAAAAGTGTTTCCAACAAAAGTTGTAGGGTTTAAGAAGATCTATATACTGATTCTATCAGTTTGACCTTGGATGGCGTCGTCAAGGTCAGGTCAAGGTCACATTGACTTTTTTAAATGACACCCCCTACATTTGATTGCATATTCTTATAGCTTAATTCAAGAGCTTTCCAAAACACTATAATAATGTTCATTTTTATTAAGTACTTTGCGAGTTATGAGGGTTGAAATAATTTCTTAATTTTACATAAACCATAAAATATCTAGTAAACCATTCATTTTTCGATTATCTTACCTTCATACTTTTATGTACAAATTAATGAGAGGAATCAATTGGTGTAAAGAAAACACATAGTTGTTTCTAAGAAAAAATATGTAATTTGCAATTAACAATTCCATATTTTTTCTTAAAAACAACTGTATGTTTTCTTTACACCAATTGATTCCTTTCATTATTTTGTACATAAAAGTATGAAGGTAAGATAATCGAAAAATGAATGGTTTACTAGATATTTTATGGTTTATGTAAAATTAAGAAATTATTTCAACCCTCATAACTCGCAAAGTACTTAATAAAAATGAACATTATTATAGTGTTTTGGAAAGCTCTTGAATTAAGCTATAAGAATATGCAATCAAATGTAGGGGGTGTCATTTAAAAAAGTCAATGTGACCTTGACCTGACCTTGACGACGCCATCCAAGGTCAAACTGATAGAATCAGTATATAGATCTTCTTAAACCCTACAACTTTTGTTGGAAACACTTTTCTGTAAAACGTATATTTTCCGAGATATTTAGGGGTTTCCACACTTTTGGTAGACCCTGTATGTATTAGGTTGTACATATGCCGGGAACGTATTTTCGTGCCTTCCGCTTCTCTCGATTGACGGCCCTTCGACCTTCATTGAGACGCTGAACAAAAATTAAAAAATTAGTACTTATGTACATATAAAATTTATATGTGTGTATGTATAAAGAAAGAAAATAAAAATATATAACATTATGATTAGAAGAATTGTTGACGCCGTTACCGGTATCATGTGAGACGTATTTATTGCATAAATATTTTTTAAAAATGTTGTACATATCTTATTTTCTTATAACATATAACTTTATAAAACTAAATAATAAACTAATCTTTTGCATGTTTTCCTTCATCCTCGGGCCCCGTCTATTTGCGTCAAATTTCCTGTTCTCCAATGGTGACGTCGATACATTTCTTGACGCCAGCTTCGGCATTGGCGTCGGCGTCGGCGTCGGCGTCGGCGTCGGCGTCGACATCGGCGTCGACATCGGCGGCGGTAACTTTGAAGTTGATACCGTCGTCGTCGACGACGATAGCATCTTCGCCGTCGCTGTCGCCGCTTCCGATGCCTCCCGCCCCGACCTTGTATTAAAATTACCCTCACTTCGAGCTGCAACATAAAAAATATACTAAATAAGATAAAGAATAAGAGAGAGAGAGAGAGAGAGAGAGAGAGAGAGAGAGAGAGAGAGATGTATATAACATTGAATCCTTTCCATTTAGAGATACAAGTCGACACAGGCATCATTCTGTTTTTTTCCAATATCTATGAAGAACAAAGAGATTAGAATGACACTTGCGTCGACTTGTGACGCTAAATGGAAAATACTGATTATTTCTACTAATATATTATAAATCATAAATTATCATAATATATTCAACTAGAAATATTACTAAATACATATGTATAGGACATATGTATAGGACAAAGTACTTACATCTCGACATTGCTTGGCTAGAGTGCAAGGATTTTTCCTTCTGTCTGGCTCGACGCTCGACGACTCGAATACTGACGCCAATTGCCGGCTAACACGTAACACGGTACCACAGTAGAGAGGGATAACAAACAAGTGAGCTCGGCGCTTCACACGTACGCTTATACTTACATGTCCGTTATCTCTTGCTCGAAAATAAAAATCGAGAGGCCCCAGGCATATGTATTGTTGCCGAGATTCACTATCTTTGTTTATAAATAAGACTCGCGACTCAATTAATTTCGTATTATCGTCGAACGCTTATATGTAAAAATGTCCTATCTATCACGCGAATTTGAGAATTCGAGACCTATTGTTTATTTATCCTATCGGGTAGTCGTTATCACCAAAAATAAAATTTTCATATCAATTATTTTTTGGTTTTAAAATAATTGCAGTGGGTTAATGAGATTTTTACAATTAAAATGATATCAAACACGACATAAATCGGATTATTTTTAATGAAATAAATTATTAAATTTTAATCATATATTTAATTAAAAATAACCCGATTTATGTCGTGTTTGGTGTCATTCGTAAAAATCTCGTCAATCTATTGCAATTATTTTCAAATCGAAAAAATAAAAAATTTGTATTTTCTATAGCAGAGCTCGGCAAGAACTGCACATTTCGGCCGATTTTCAGCTGGCTCCGCCTAGCGCGTCCCCCCTTACCTCGCCGTCCCGCGCAAAGCCTACGAGCTGCTCGGCGCTCAGGAGCGGGCGTATGGCAATAGCTTTCCACGTCACCCATGAGGTACTATTGTTGATGCGTTTTTTTAAGTGGTATCTTCAGTAGGCCTAATCCACTGATGACTAAAACGACCCTTTAACTAATTGCACGGAATTGTAAATAATAATTGAAGTAGTGAGACTAGGAGAGTTCTAACTCAGGTCCTCTCAGGGGGGGTGAGGCGCGAGGGGAACCGCGGTGCGGGGGCGAGTGACGTCACGCGCGGGGAAGGAGGAACCGCGGCGCGCGGTGGGTGACGTCACCCGCGGGGAAGGGGGATCCACGGCGCGAGCGATGGACGAGGGAGTCTGCGAGGTGAAGGGGGATCCACGGCGCGAGAGATGGACGAGGGGGTCCGCGCAGTGAAGGGGGATCCGCGGCGCGAGCGATGGGCGAGGGGGTCCGCGCGGTGAAGGGGGATCAGCGGAAAGAAAACGGCGTGTGAGAAGGACAGCGCAACGTATGGGAAAAGGACAGTGCAAAGTGTGAAGAGGACAGTACTACGAGTGCGACAAGGATGGCGTTAACGTGGGACAAGGGCGACGTATAGATGGGAGAAGGACGACGCAAAGGTAAGTGAACAACGAGTATTCTAAGCGAAAGAGAAAGAACGATAATATCGAGAATAACAACGCGTGCGAGAGAGAACGATAATATTGCGAGACTTACAATTAGCGCGCGCGAAAGAGAGAACGATAGCGCGAAGACGACGCATGCAAGAGAGAACGATAATGTTGAGATTAACGCATGTGAGATAACAATACTTAAAACTAGCGCAAGAGAGACATAGGGATGGGAACGCATGGAGAGGCGTGTAAATAATTAGATTTTTTTTTACGGATATAGAATATATAAAATTTATTAAAAATGTGTATGTGTGTATTTACAATTGTGTGTGTGTGTGTGTGTGTGTATGTACTTAAAATTGAGATTATAATAAAATAAAATATAATAATAATAAAATAAAATATAAAATATAAAAATAAAATATAAAATTAAAAATTAAAAATTATATTAATCAAATAAAAATTAAATTGGGGACGATGCGTCGAGCTAAGGGGGGGGGGCCGCTTCTGTAACAGAAAAGATACACATTTCATTAATTTTCAATAATTTATTTAATATAAAAATTGTAAAACAGGGATACATACCTTAAAATCCTCGAGATAAGGCATCCTGCCATACCTCTTCTCCCTCCCAATCCCAAATTTCTTCTTCTTCCTCCTGCTCTTCCTCCTGCTCTTCCTCATCTCTTTCGCGTTCCTCCTCTTCCTCTTCCTCCCCGAAGAGCCGCCGCAGGTCAAAAATATCTTCACCCTGGCGACTCTCCGGGGTGTCGCCCCACATGTATAAGAAGTGGCTCCTCCTTGCCCGGCATATCGTCCGCACCCACTGCCGGTGCCGGATATTTATAAATCCAGGAATCTCGATTTCATCCTGGGACTATATAAAAATATTTATTATTACATTCTTTTTTCAGAATTTTTTAACAAGTTATCATGAAAATGATACTTACATTCCATCGAAAAATTATGTTTAATGCTATGTTATTTAAGATATCCAAGAATTGCGTTTTCCATTCTTGGATATAAAAGACAATATGATCCATTATATATGATTTTTAACACTTCACTCGCGCCAGTTAGAACTTTATGAAGCGGCAATGAGGTCCCGGCACGAGGTTTTATAGTAGAGATGTCACATTATCACCATGCCAAAAACGCGTCGTAAGACAAAAGTACATCCGGTCCCATGCAACTCAGCGCGGTATAATATAATATCAATATCATATCATGACTTTGTGAGAAGACAAACTTCTCGGTACAAAACTTTAGAATAGAGACGTATCATCATCGCTTTACCAAAAACGCATCATAAGACAAAAGTATACATCTTTCCCATGCAAATTAGCACGATATAATGTAATGCGCCAACTGATCAAACGGAAATGAATGGTAATTGAACGGTCAGCAAACGGAAATGAACGGTAATTGAACGCTCTTCGAACGCTTTTCGAACGGAAATGAACGCTCTTCGAACGCTCTTCGAACGCTCGTCGAACGGTAATTGAACGCTCTTCGAACGCTCGTCGAATGGTAATTGAACGGTCATCGAACGGAAATGAACGGTACTTGAACGGTCATCGAACGGAAACGAACGGTTGTCAAACGTCGTCGAACGGAAATGAACGGTAATTGAACGCTCTTCGAACGGTAATTGAACGCTCTTCGAACGGTAAGTGAACGGTCATCGAACGGTCGTCAAACGGTCATCGAACGGTCTTCGAACAAAAATGAACGGTAATTGAACGCTCTTCGAACGGAAATGAACGCTCTTCGAACGGGAATGAACGGCAATTGAACGGTCATCGAACGGTAATGGAACGAAAAATTATATTCATTTATCGAACAAATATTTCAATGTATTACAATGTAGTATCGAAATACAATATATGTTGCAGCTGTGTCACGTATGGAAACATGATACTGCGCACATGCATAGATAGGGATGAGGAAAAAAGGAGAGAATAAGAAAGACGATAAAAATATATCGCATCATCAATTTATTATAAATATGGATTCGAAGAATCATCATCATGATGTTTCAACCACCAATTATAAATTTTAAATACATTTTGTAGAGCGCAATTTTTTACATGATTTTCACAACGCATAGTATTCTTAACATCTAACTTATTTAAAGAAGCTACATCCTCATAGTCTGCATCCAAAGTTTCGATAATCACATCGTTTCTCGCATCATCGTCCAGTATATCGGCCAACCATTGTCGCTTTTCGTGGCCTTTAACGTACACGAGAGGTGATGCGCCAACTGATCATGCGCCATCATCCTCCTCCGTTGCACTCATCACCGCCGTCGTGATTAAACGTTTCGAATTCCAATATGAAACGTGTCCATCATTCCACGATAATCCATGGTGGTTTTTAATCAGCCATAAAACCTGACATCTCTCAGATTTTGTGAGCATGTACCATGGTACCGGGCATGTAAAAATGTAATGAGAAAGTACGGATCCTTTTCTCAAAACCGCAGCTTCCTTCACAACAAAATTTTTCCCAACGATAAATCCTTGCAGATCCACAAACGTTGGCGCAGCTATGATGATAAGATCCGATTGCAGACTGATGTCAATCATCAAACATCTCAATCTTTTATATTTTTTATATCTTTTATATCTTTTATATTTTTTATATCTTTTATATCTTTTATATCTTTTATATCTTTTATATCTTTTATATCTTTTATATCTTTTATATCTTTTATATTTTTATATGCAATGGAGGGGATATTTGCTAACCTATGTAATTTTGCGGACTACATTAGTCAATGGATTATATTCGACAACCCGATCGTGCAAGATGAGACAATAGGCGGTAGTATTCGCAGGTATATTTTCCCTGCACTCAAACTCTATTCTCACGTCCACGGTAGCAGTTTTGACAGACTCGTTTTGTCGCGAGCAATCAATGACCGCTAGAGGACCGCAATGTAGAAATTTTGGAATTTAATAGCGCGGTGCTATTATCGCATAATACGATTTGCGAAAACGAGAGTACATGTCGAATAGGACGGCGAATCTATTTTTTTCAAAATCTAAATTTAAATCATCGTAGGGATAAAATTCCGAGTTTAAATAGAGTTTAATGTTGGTCAATTTGCAGTTATCAAACAATGTAACATCTTGTGACACCGAATTCTTTTTACCAGTTTGCAGTGCAAAGATCACGTATCGCGGTTTCTCTAGCTGGGAGGCGGCTTTCACGGTCCACGAATGTTTGGTCGTGCTATGTAACAGAGGAAATTCGTATAGATCCCAAGATCGGAAATTCATGTTCAAATATCGTCCGCTTTCCAACATTCGCAACATTGATAATTTATTAATCTCGTTCAATATTACATGAGGCATACGCCACTGTATCTTGAGTAATTCAATCTCAGCTTCCGACGACGGATGTCCGAATAGACAATTATTATCGTTGCGCGAACGTATCAAAATCAATTCGTGACGAGCGTTAATCACAACGCGTTTATAATCTTCGCAAAATCCCAGCAACATGTTGAGCGGCACGCAAAAGTTGAAATAATTTTTGTCACCGTTGTACGTCAAATCCCACGATGCATTCTTCAAGTTTATACTTTTCTGGTGCGTTAGAGAGACATAATTTTTCAGCGTTGATGTTATTCCAACATTTCTGTTGCGATCAATCTCTACTCCGTCGAGTTCGTATCGAAGCTCATCAAACATGAATGCGACGCAATTGTTTCCCAATACAACCTTCATTTCATCATTCGCTTTACGCACATTAAATCTTCCCTCGATGTAAAGAAAGCTTTTGCACGGTAACGTGTATAAATCCTGATGTTGTATAGGTATTCGTATCTCGTCGCTGTATCCAAGCGTCGTATTGGCGTACGGATTGTACGTATGAGTCTCAATCTTGACGATGCGATCATCAAAGACTGGCTCACCTCCGATATTCAAAACATCAATCATTCTTTTCGTACGATGAATCCCAATGATTTCAAAAATTCACGATTCAACACGCTCAGCTTCTTTTTAACGGCAATCTTATTATTGTCACCCGATAGTGCTCGCCTTACTGCAATAGTATTGTCCCGCATAAAAGTATTGTCTCTCGCGTGCTCCGTTTCGTTCAGTACAAGCATACTATATTTGTCGCCGCCGTATATGCAATCTTACGGTAATTTCCTCTCCTCGAAAATCGAGCAATCGACCTCTTTGATCCACAATACGTATCGTTAAATCCGTAATGCTCCGTACAACGATCGGCAGATAAATGATCTGTGCCGGCGTTTCCGATATCTTATATCCTGGCGGTACGGTCGGTGAAAATTCATGTATCGTGTGTACGCGCATGCCGTTGCTGTACGCACCAGTAGTCACGTTGCATTCTATACGAATAATATTTACGTTTATAATATTAACAGGTTCGTCCGATTCATACCACTTGCGAGGTTGCAATATACGATTCGACGAGAATCCAAACAAGGATCCTACATTGTTAGGTTTGGTAAAGTTTATTCTGTATGCGCATTTGATTTCACTCTTTAGCGTACTGGATTGGCGCGGAGCACTATTGGATATTCCTCATCATAATCGTTTTCAACATCTCTGGAAAGGTGTTCATCTCGCAAAATTACACGTTTGAGATAATCATTTATGGCGTGCAATTCGTACGATCCTTCGGGAATCGTAATTTCCGTGTCGTCGTTGCCAAAATAAAATTTATTATTCGAAAAATTTACGTTCGGAATCGTATGATAAGTTTCAAAATCCGTTAATCCAAGCTCGTAATCGGCATCAGTCAAATCTATAGCGGGGAAATAGCTTACAGCGAGAACGCTGCTTCTGCCAGTCAACGTAAGTGTCAGTGACATGTCGAACGAATACTGAGTCATGACGATGGATTGTCAGGCTTTAAATTGATCGTTTGAAGAAATTTTAAACACAACTGTCCACAGATACTCTGATTATAATTTTGATAAGATGTGTAATTGTATTCAATTTTCACTCGTCCGAAATATCGTACAAGTTCCTTGGGCGGTCGAAGATTTCCAAAACTGTCGAAATATACGACACGATCGTCCCTCTTTGCGTACGCTACCCAATGAGTACTGGGACCATCAACGTCATCCAAATTGACGATACCGCTCTCGTTTCGTCGTACACCGCTTATCGGTAAATTATTGCGCATGAAAACACCTCTAAAGAAAGGTATACACATACGTTTCGCAAATTGTTCCAATTGCACGTTAGTTGTCGCACCCGTAGGCATTTTTAATGTTTTTTCGACGTTTTTTTTTTCTCTTAGACTTTGTTGAGAATCCCTGTCCACGCTTGTACGGAGCGAGATAAAGTCCGCGACCTTCCATAGCGCGATTGTGACGCTGCATCTCTTCCAGCTGACGTTGCGCAGCCTTGCTATCGTTTACCGCCTTTGCGATTCCCGCCGCACCGCCGGCCAATGAACCGACAACTCCCAACAACGGTAAAAGTGGTAAAATACCACCACGTTTCGCTACTGGAAGTATTCGTTTCTTCCTCCTCTTTGTCGTCGATGGCTTTTTCATCCCCATGCCGAGTTTCGTCTTTGCCTTCATTGCCGCCCAAACAGTCGTAGCGGCTGCTCTTTCACCGAGAGTCGAATCCCTCGCGGTAATGCGTTCTCGCGCTCTTGCAGCTAGTATGCGATCAGCGATGTGACGTTGGTCGAGGTCATTGCTTCGCGCGTAAGCAATGTCGTGTTCACGACACGCCGCGTCCAATGGATTGATGCCTCGATCACCTCTAGCCAATCGTTTCTCTAATCGAGTTCCCGGCCCGCAAAACTGATAACCGGGAATATGTAATTCGATGGGAAGCGCGTTTATTGCACGATTTAAGAGACCGCTACCTCTTACAATTCTCGCTGACATTCGTAGCAATCTTTTATCAACGGTGGTGGACCGTCAATGTGCGTTCGCTGCCATGGCTGGTTGTAATGTCGCATGCACGAACGATATTGTCGAACCTCCGGATCAGCCTTTATATATTCTGGAAGCTTGTCCCACAATCGTTCCACGTAATCACCAAAATTTTGAAGTAATAAAATCTTTGGGATATACTGCAGTTGTTTGGTGGTAAGCCCGAGAATGTCTCTCTCATCCGACAGAAGGAGAAACATTTTTGATACTGACCGGTTTCGAGTCGAGACACTTCTATAAATAGGTCTCCCCCTCGCGATCATTCGCAAAATTGATCCGAAAGAGAAAACATGCGGTTCGTGCGACAAGCGCGGGTAATCAAAGTATCAAATTTCGATGATAAACTAATATCGGAGAAAAAAGTATGCAAGCATGGAAACATGCTGCTGACTACTATACACGGTATCGTTTGCGGCCCTTCAAATTGTGGTAAGACAAACGTGTTGATTAGTTTGATAGAAAGTCCGCACGGTGTACGTTTCGAGAACGTGTATGTATACTCGAAATCGCTTCAACAGCCGAAATACAAATACTTGGAAAATTTACTAGCACCTATAGATGAAATCGGCTACTTTACATTCTCTAATAACAGCGATGTCATTCCATCGAGCGAGGCGCTTCCGAATTCCATCTTTATCTTTGATGACGTGGCATGCGACAAGCAGGATACGATAAGAGAGTACTTTGCAATGGGTCGACACTCGAGCGTTGACTGTTTCTATCTTTGTCAGACATATGCCAAGATACCTAAGCATCTTATACGCGACAACGCGAACCTGCTGATCCTGTTTAAATAAGACGGCACAAACTTGAAACATGTGTACAACGATCACGTGAATACCGATATGTCTTATGACGATTTCCGTGCATTGTGTCAGAAATGTTGGCAACGTAAATATGGCTTCGTAGTCATTGATAAAGATAGTACGTTGATCAATGGACAATATAGAAGGGGATTTAATGATTTCGCGATACCGTAAAGCGATCAGTCATCATCGACACATCGATCGAGCATCATGAACGACGATCGTGAAAAGATTACGACAGAGATTGCAAAAACGAGCGAATCAATTCGCAAAAAATATCGCGCTTTGAAAACTGGTAAAATGGAGGAAGATATCATATTGGAAAGGCAATTTAAACCGATTACCGAGCCTTTAAAACAGCTTGTCGAAAATACTGTGGAATCTGATGCGTCGAAAATCGAACCGTTGAGTTTGACGTTTGGAGAGAAGCATGAGGAAAAAATAAAAGAGTCCAAGCAAGGAATAAAGCGAGCACGGATAAATATGCCGATAAACGATTCACCGATATATTCCGAATATACACCGATCAAAGCGAAGGAAGCAATTTTCTAATATGGCTACTGTTTCTACTCCGATAAAAGTACAACCGCGTCAAACAATACCATCCACGTCCGTCGAAGAAATTTACGAGACCACACCCGATTCGTTTGTAACATCGGTCCGACACGAATTAGAAACGTCCGAAGGTCAGAAAACGTTTCGAGAGCATTTAGGTCCACTGGCGCAAAAATATATAGGAGATATTATGAGTGTTGATAAAAATAAGAGTATGGATTACGTCTACGGTGTTAAATTTACCAATGAAGGAATGACGCTAGGTGATAAATGTTTCGATGTGGACAAGGAAGATAATATAATTATCGATGGAATAAAATATAAGGGAACCGAAGGAATCTACGATTTGATTTTTAAAAAATTTCCCAATCATAAAAAATATACTCGAGACGATTTGCATAAATATCAAAGTATATTAAATATAACAAATGCGCATAAACGTGACAACAAAGTTAATAATCCTATTAAAACTAATAAAGGGTACAAGTATAAATATATAATTGCACCATTATTCCCCGATAGAAAGATGGGAAGAGGTATAGACGCGCCGCGCACCATGACGCTCAGCGACAACATGATCGATTACGTGCATTGGAACGATCCCAACGAATTGGTGGATCGTTTGCGATTGCTGGACGCCTCGCGTCGAGCCGGCAACAATGCTCACGACAATGAAATCTTGTCAATTATCGAAGAACTTCGCGAGGCCGGCATTATTATAAATTAAACTATGCGTCGGCGATACGTGTCATTCGGTCAATGTTCTCGGTACCGAAATGTCGATTAATAAATTCGGATTATCATTGGGAACGTCGAACAATTTGTACTACGAATGGAATGGATTATTGAGAAATTACGTTCGCGATAACGCTCTCTGCCAAACTACTACCGGCTTTGACGCAAAGTCGCGCAAAATTCAACGCGTAGCGCAACCGGAAGCTGATACCGACATCGTCAACAAACGATACGTGGATAAACTTTTGAGAGATCGACAGGGAGAAATTGAGCAAAAAATTATCGCGCTCGAAACAAACGTGCAGGCGCTGCGATTAATGATGGATGAGATAAAGAATGTGTTGAGATATGCAACATCTGACTCGACACAGTAAGCGAGATATACTAATATCGCCTATATTAATTATACCTCGATCAAACGTGCGAAAGAACAAAAGCACCTCCGAAAAGCGGCAACTAGTCGAGGAATTACATGCTCCGTCGAGAAGAAATTTTCCACGAAGACGCGTCATTGTACGCGGATACGATGATCTGTGGCAGGCGGACGTGGTGGACATGCGTTCGTACTCTCGACTCAACAAGGGTCATAAATACATACTCACGGTTATCGATGTGTTGAGCAAGTATGCGTGGGCCGTACCGCTCAAGAGTAAGAGCGGGAACGAAATGTCCGAAACGATCGCAAAGATTATTGGAGACGATAAAAGATGTCCGAAAAATTTTCAAAACTGACAGGGAAAAGAATTTTACTCGAGTGTGCAGAAACTCATGAAGAAACACAACATTAATCATTACTCAACATATTCCGTTATGAAAGCCTCAGTCGTGGAACGATTCAATCGTACTTTAAAAAACAATATGTGGAAAATGTTTTACGTTGAATGGAAATTATAAATGGATCGACGAACTATCTCGACTCGTTGCAGAGTACAATACGCGAAAACATCGCACCGTCGGTATGAGACCTGTCGACGTCACTCCGACGATCGCCGAAAAACTTTTAAATACGGTGTATAGCAACGTAAAAAATTGTGGCTCCTGCAAAATTTAAAGTAGGCGATTCGGTACGCGTGAGCAAATACAAGACCATCTTTGAAAAAGGTTTCACACCAAATTGGACGACCGAAGTTTTAAGATTATCGAGGTGCAGAAAACTAATCCCGCGACATTCATACTCGAAGATTCGCGGGGAAATCCCGTCGCTGGAGGATTCTACGAATATGAGTTACAACGCGTCGCTAATCCGACGTATATCTCGTGGAAAAAATTTTACAAAAAAAGGGTGACGAGGTTTACGTGAAATGGTTGGGAATGGATAAATCATACAACTCTTGGATCCATAAAAATAATGTGTTGTAAACATTTATTGAAACATATAAAATATGTGTATATAAATATATATATAAATATAAAAATATATAATATAAAATGTACAAAATATATACATGATTATGTACAAAATATACAATAAATAAAATATATACATTTATTTACAACGGTATCTGATAATGTCCCACGGTAGCGTATCGGTGGTATCGGGTATGATATACCGCTTGTCGTCGTACGGACTCAGAGCAAATTTCGTCTCGCGAATCGTGTATACTTGGTGTAATTTAGATCGTATACACGACTGCTGACGCGTCATTTCAATCTCTTCGTTCAAGCACCGCGTGTAATCGTCAAACGTTATCGTTCTCGCGACAACGTTGCTTTTGACGCCTTTGACTTTCTACGTATCCTTTTTCCCATTCACTCGTAACGCATACATCTTTGCTCTGAGCCCGACGAATTCGGTCATTATGGCACCGTTATTTTCGTCCTTCATCAGACCCGGCACCTTTTATTTAGAAGCGGTATACCGTATGCATTGTCCACCGCATAATCGCTCGTATCGAATTTAACAATGTCACGCTTCATATTCTCATACACATTCGCACACTCGATGTGATATATGAGACTGTCCGTATCGGTATACATTAACCCGACATTTGTCGCGATACATTGGTGTCATATACTCGTGATGAAATTCGTACAAACATGTCTTGGATATGTCGAGGATGCACATACCCACGTAACATCGGC